>NC_134355.1:672806712-673106712 GCF_048569485.1 Anomaloglossus baeobatrachus | reverse complement strand
CATAGCCCTCCATACAGAATAATGGCCCCACATAGCCCTCCATACAGAATAATGGCCCCACATAGCCCTCCATACAGAATAATGTGCCCCACATAGCCCTCCATAAAGAATAATGTGCCCCACATAGCCCTCCATACAGAATAATGGGCCCCTCATAGCCCTCTATACAGAATAATGTGCCCCACATAGCCCTCCATACAGAATAATGGCCCCACATAGCCCTCCGTACAGAATAATGGCCCCACATAGTCCTCCATACAGAATAATGGGCTCCACATAGTCCTCCATACAGAATAATGGGCTCCACATAGCTCTCCATACAGAATAATGGTCCCACATAGTCCTCCATACAGAATAATGGGCCCCACATAGCCCTCCATACAGAATAATGGACCCACATAGCCCTCCGTACAGAATAATGGGCCCCACATAGTCCTCCATACAGAATAATGGGCCACACATAGCCTTCCATACAGAATAATGGGCCCCACATAGCCCTCCATACAGAATAATGGCCCCACATAGCCCTGCATACAGACTAATGGGCCCCACATAGCCCTCCATACAGAAAAATGGGCACACATAGCCCTCCATACAGAATAATGGGCCCCACATAGTCCTCCATACAGAATAATGGGCCCCACATAACCCTCCATACTGAACAATGAGCCCCACATAGTCCTCCATACAGAATATTGGGCCCCACATAGCCCTCCATACAGAATAATGGGCCCCACATAGCCCTCCATACAGAATAATGGCCCCACATAGTCCTCCATACAGAATAATGGACCCCACATAGCCCTCCATACAGAATAAAAGGCCCCACATAGCCCTCCTTACAGAATAATGGGCCCCACATAGCCTTCCATACAGTATAATGGACCCCACATAGCCCTCCATACAGAATAATGGGCCCCACTTAGCCCTCCATACAGAATAATGGCCCCACATAGCCCTCCATACAGAATAATGGCCCACATAGCACTTCATACAGAATAATGGCCCCACATAGCCCTCCATACAGAATAATGGCCCACATAGCACTTCATACAGAATAATGGCCCCACATAGTCCTCCATACAGAATAATGGACCCCACATAGCCCTCCATACAGAATAAAAGGCCCCACATAGCTCTCCATACAGAATAATGGGCCCCACATAGCCCTCCATACAGAATAATGGGCCCCACATAGCCCTCCATACAGAATAATGGGCCCCACATAGCCCTCCATACAGAATAATGGGCCCCACATAGCCCTCTATACAGAATAATGGCCCCACATAGTCCTCCATACAGAATAATGGCCCTCACATAGTCCTCTATACAGAATAATGGGCTCCACATAGCTCTCCATACAGAATAATGGGCTCCACATAGCCCTCCATACAGAAAATTGGGCCCCACTTAGCCCTCCATACAGAATAATGGGCTCCACATAGCCCTCCATACAGAATAATGGGCCCCACATAGCCCTCCATACAGAACAATGGGCCCAACATAGGCCTCCATACAGAATAATGGGCCCCACATAGCCCTCTATACAGAATAATGGCCCCACATAGTCCTCCATACAGAATAATGGCCCTCACATAGTCCTCTATACAGAATAATGGGCTCCACATAGCTCTCCATACAGAATAATGGGCCCCACATAGTCCTCCATACAGAATAATGGGCCCCACTTAGCCCTCCATACAGAATAATGGCCCCACATAGCCCTCTATACAGAATAATGTGCCTCACATAGTCCTCTATACAGAATATAGGCCCCACATAGTCCTCCATACAGAATAATGGGCCCCACATAGCCCTCCATACAGAATAATGGGCCCCACTTAGCCCTCCATAAAGAATAATGGGCCCCACATAGCCCTCCATACAGAATAATGGGCCCCACTTAGCCCTCCATACAGAATAATGGCCCCACATAGTCCTCCATACAGAATAATGTGCCCCACATAGCCCTCCATACAGAATAATGTGCCCCACATAGCCCTCCACACAGAATAATGGCCCTCACATAGTCCTCCATACAGAATAATGGGCTCCACATAGCCCTCCATACAGAATAATGGGCCCCACTTATCCCTCCATACAGAATAATGGGCCCCACATAGCCTTCCATACAGAATAATGGGCCCCACATAGCCCTCCATACAGAATAAAAGGCCCCACATAGCTCTCCATACAGAATAATGGGCCCCACATAGCCCTCCATACAGAATAATGGGCCCCACATAGCCCTCCATACAGAATAATGGCCCCACATAGCCCTCCATACAGAATAATGGGCCCCACATAGCCCTCCATACAGAATAATGGGCCCCACATAGCCCTCCATACAGAATAATGGGCCCAACATAGCCCTCCATACAGAATAATGGGCCCCACATAGCCCTCTATACAGAATAATGGCCCCACATAGTCCTCCATACAGAATAATGACCCCACATAACCCTCCATACAGAATAATGGCCCTCACATAGTCCTCTATACAGAATAATGGGCCCCACATAGTCCTCTATACAGAATAAAGGCCCCACATAGTCCTCCATACAGAATAATGGGCCCCACATAGCCCTCCATACAGAATAATGGGCCCCACTTAGCCCTCCATACAGAATAATGGGCCCCACATAGCCCTCCATACAGAATAATGGGCTCCACTTAGCCCTCCATACAGAATAATGGCCCCACATAGTCCTCCATACAGAAAAATGTGCCCCACATAGCCCTCCACACAGAATAATGGCCCTCACATAGTCCTCCATACAGAATAATGGGCTCCACATAGCCCTCCATACAGAATAATGTGCCCCACATAGTCCTCCATACAGAATAATGGCCCCACATAGTCCTCCATACAGAATAATGTGCCCCACATAGCCCTCCACACAGAATAATGGCCCTCACATAGTCCTCCATACAGAATAATGGGCTCCACATAGCCCTCCATACAGAATAATGTGCCCCACATAGCCCTCCATACAGAATAATGGCCCCACATAGTCCTCCATCCAGAATAATGTGCCCCACATAGTCCTCCATACAGAATAATGGCCCCACATAGTCCTCCATACAGAATAATGTGCCCCACATAGCCCTCCACACAGAATAATGGCCCTCACATAGTCCTCCATACAGAATAATGGGCTCCACATAGCCCTCCATACAGAATAATGTGCCCCACATAGCCCTCCATACAGAATAATGGCCCCACATAGTCCTCCATACAGAATAATGTGCCCCACATAGTCCTCCATACAGAATAATGTGCCCCACATAGTCCTCCATACAGAATAATGTGCCCCACATAGCCCTCCACACAGAATAATGGCCCTCACATAGTCCTCCATACAGAATAATGGGCTCCACATAGCCCTCCATACAGAATAATGTGCCCCACATAGCCCTCCATACAGAATAATGGCCCCACATAGTCCTCCATCCAGAATAATGTGCCCCACATAGCCCTCCATACAGAATAATGGGCTCAACATAGTCCTCCATACAGAATAATGGCCCCACATAGCCCTCCATACAGAATAATGGACCCCACATAGCCCTCCATACAGAATAATGGGCCCCACTTAGCCCTCCATACAGAATAATGGTCCCCACATAGTCCTCCATACAGAATAATGGGCCCCACATAGTCCTCCATACAGAATAATGGACCCCACATAGCCCTCCATACAGAATAATGGGCCCCACATAGCCCTCCATACAGAATAATGGGCCCCACATAGCCCTCCATACAGAATAATGGACCCCACATAGCCCTCCATACAGTATAATGGGCCCCACTTAGCCCTCCATACAGAATAATGGTCCCCACATAGCCCTCCATACAGAATAATGGGCCCCACATAGCCCTCCATACAGAATAATGGACCCCACATAGCCCTCCATACAGAATAATGGGCCCCACTTAGCCCTCAATACAGAATAATGGTCCCCACATAGCCCTCCATACAGAATAATGGGCCCCACATAGTCCTCCATACAGAATAATGGACCCCATATAGCCCTCCATACAGAATAATGGGCCCCACATAGCCCTCCATACAGAATAATGGGCCCCACATAGTCCTCCATACAGAATAATGGACCCCACATAGCCCTCCATACAGAATAAAAGGCCCCACATAGCTCTCCATACAGAATAATGGGCCCCACATAGCCCTCCATACAGAATAATGGGCCCCACATAGCCTTCCATACAGTATAATGGACCCCACATAGCCCTCCATACAGAATAATGGGCCCCACATAGCCCTCCATACAGAATAATGGGCCCAACATAGCCCTCCATACAGAATAATGGGCCCCACATAGCCCTCTATACAGAATAATGGCCCCACATAGCCCTCCATACAGAATAATGTGCCCCACATAGTCCTCCATACAGAATAATGGGCCCCACATAGTCCTCCATACAGAATAATGGCCCTCACATAGTCCTCTATACAGAATAATGGGCCCCACATAGCTCTCCATACAGAATAATGGGCCCCACATAGTCCTCCATACAGAATAATGGGCCCCACTTAGCCCTCCATACAGAATAATGGGCCCCACATAGCCCTCCATACAGAATAATGGCCCCACATAGCCCTCCATACAGAATAATGAGCCCCACATAGTCCTCCATATAGAATAATGGGCTCCACATAGCCCTCCATACAGAATAATGGGCCCCACATAGTCCTCCATACAGAATAATGTGCCCCACATAGTCCTCCATATAGAATAATGGACACCACATAGTCCTCCATACAGAATAATGGGCCCCACATAGCCCTCCATACAGAATAATGGGCTCCACATAGTCCTCCATACAGAATAATGGCCCCACATAGCCCTCTATACAGAATAATGGACCCCACATATCCCTCCATACAGAATAATGGGCCCCACTTAGCCCTCCATACAGAATAATGGACCCCACATAGCCCTCCATACAGAATAATGGGCTCCACATAGTCCTCCATACAGAATAATGGCCCCACATAATCCTTCATACAGAATAATGGCCCCACATAGCCCTCCATACAGAATAATGGACCCCACATATCCCTCCATACAGAATAATGGGCCCCACTTAGCCCTCCATACAGAATAATGGACCCCACATAGTCCTCCATACATAATAATGGGCCCCACATAGTCCTCCATACAGAATAATGGGCCCCACATAGTCCTCCATACAGAATAATGGACCCCACATAGCCCTCCATACAGAATAATGGGCCCCACTTAGCCCTCCATACAGAATAATGGGCCCCACATAGCCCTCCATACAGAATAATGACCCCACATAGCCCTACATACAGAATAATGGGCCCCACATAGTCCTCCATACAGAATAATGGGCCCCACATAGTCCTCCATACAGAATAATGGACCCCACATAGCCCTCCATACAGAATAAGGGACCCCACATAGTCCTCCATACAGAATAATGGGCCCCACATAGTCCTCCATACAGAATAATGGACCCCACATAGCCCTCCATACAGAATAATGGGCCCCACTTAGCCCTCCATACAGAATAATGGACCCCACATAGCCCTCCATACAGTATAATGGGCTCCACATAGTCCTCCATACAGAATAATGGGCCCCACATAGCCCTCCATACAGAATAATGGCCCCACATAGCCCTCCATACAGAATAATGGGCCCCACATAACCCTTTATACAGAGTAATGAGCCCCACATAGCCCTCCATACAGAATATTGGGTCCCACATAGCTCTCCATACAGAATAATGGGCCCCACATAGCCTTCCATACAGAATAATGGGCCCCACATAGCTCTCCATACAGAATAATGGGCCCCACATAACCCTCCATACAGAGTAATGAGCCCCACATAGCCCTCCATACAGAATATTGGGTCCCACATAGCTCTCCATACAGAATAATGGGCCCCACATAGCCCTCCATACAGAATAATTGCCCCACATAGTCCTCCATACAGAATAATGGGCACACATAGCCCTCCATACAGAAAAATGGGCCCCACAGAGCCCTCCATACAGAATAATGGGCCCCACATAGCCCTCCATACAGAATAATGGCCCCACATAGTCCTCCATACAGAATAATGGGCACACATAGCCCTCCATACAGAAAAATGGGCCCCACATAGCCCTACATACAGAATAATGGCCCCACATAGTCCTCCATACAGAATAATGGGCACACATAGCCCTCCATACAGAAAAATGGGCCCCACAGAGCTCTCCATACAGAATAATGGGCCCCACATAGCCCTCCATACAGAATAATGGGCCCCACATAGCCCTCCATACAGAATAATGGACCCCACATAGCCCTCCATACAGAATAATTGCCCCACATAGTCCTCCATACAGAATAATGGGCACACATAGCCCTCCATACAGAAAAATGGGCCCCACAGAGCCCTCCATACAGAATAATGGGCCCCACATAGCCCTCCATACAGAATAATGGCCCCACATAGTCCTCCATACAGAATAATGGGCACACATAGCCCTCCATACAGAAAAATGGGCCCCACATAGCCCTACATACAGAATAATGGCCCCACATAGTACTCCATACAGAATAATGGGCACACATAGCCCTCCATACAGAAAAATGGGCCCCACAGAGCTCTCCATACAGAATAATGGGCCCCACATAGCCCTCCATACAGAATAATGGGCCCCACATAGCCCTCCATACAGAATAATGGACCCCACATAGCCCTCCATACAGAATAATTGCCCCACATAGTCCTCCATACAGAATAATGGGCACACATAGCCCTCCATACAGAATAATGGGCCCCACATAGCCCTCCATACAGAATAATGGCCCCACATAGTCCTCCATACAGAATATTGGGTCCCACATAGCTCTCCATACAGAATAATGGGCCCCACATAGCCTTCCATACAGAATAATGGGCCCCACATAGCTCTCCATACAGAATAATGGGCCCCACATAACCCTCCATACAGAGTAATGAGCCCCACATAGCCCTCCATACAGAATATTGGGTCCCACATAGCTCTCCATACAGAATAATGGGCCCCACATAGCCCTCCATACAGAATAATTGCCCCACATAGTCCTCCATACAGAATAATGGGCACACATAGCCCTCCATACAGAAAAATGGGCCCCACAGAGCCCTCCATACAGAATAATGGGCCCCACATAGCCCTCCATACAGAATAATGGCCCCACATAGTCCTCCATACAGAATAATGGGCACACATAGCCCTCCATACAGAAAAATGGGCCCCGCATAGCCCTCCATACAGAATAATGGGCCCCACATAGCCCTCCATACAGAATAATGGGCCCCACATAGCCCTACATACAGAATAATGGCCCCACATAGTCCTCCATACAGAATAATGGGCACACATAGCCCTCCATACAGAAAAATGGGCCCCACAGAGCTCTCCATACAGAATAATGGGCCCCACATAGCCCTCCATACAGAATAATGGGCCCCACATAGCCCTCCATACAGAATAATGGACCCCACATAGCCCTCCATACAGAATAAAGGGCCCCACTTAGCCCTCCATACAGAATAATGGACCCCACATAGCCCTCCATACAGAATAATGGGCCCCACATAGTCCTCCATACAGAATAATGGACCCCACATAGCCCTCCATACAGAATAATGGGCCCCACTTAGCCCTCCATACAGAATAATGGACCCCACATAGCCCTCCATACAGTATAATGGGCTCCACATAGTCCTCCATACAGAATAATGGGCCCCACATAGCCCTCCATACAGAATAATGGCCCCACATAGCCCTCCATACAGAATAATGGGCCCCACATAACCCTTTATACAGATTAATGAGCCCCACATAGCCCTCCATACAGAATATTGGGTCCCACATAGCCCTCCATACAGACTAATGGGCCCCACATAGCCTTCCATACAGAATAATGGGCCCCACATAGCTCTCCATACAGAATAATGGGCCCCACATAGCCCTCCATACAGAATAATGGGCCCCACATAGCCTTCCATACAGAATAATGGGCCCCACATAGCTCTCCATACAGAATAATGGGCCCCACATAACCCTCCATACAGAGTAATGAGCCCCACATAGCCCTCCATACAGAATATTGGGTCCCACATAGCTCTCCATACAGAATAATGGGCCCCACATAGCCCTCCATACAGAATAATTGCCCCACATAGTCCTCCATCCAGAATAATGGGCACACATAGCCCTCCATACAGAAAAATGGGCCCCACAGAGCCCTCCATACAGAATAATGGGCCCCACATAGCCCTCCATACAGAATAATGGCCCCACATAGTCCTCCATACAGAATAATGGGCACACATAGCCCTCCATACAGAAAAATGGGCCCCACATAGCCCTCCATACAGAATAATGGGCCCCACATAGCCCTCCATACAGAATAATGGGCCCCATAGAGCCCTCCATACAGAATATTGGGTCCCACATAGCCCTCCATACAGAATAATGGCCCCACATAGTCCTCCATATAGAATAATGGGCACACATAGCCCTCCATACAGAAAAATGGGCCCCACATAGCCCTCCATACAGAATAATGGGCCCCACATAGCCCTCCATACAGAATAATGGGCCCCACATAGCCCTACATACAGAATAATGGCCCCACATAGTCCTCCATACAGAATAATGGGCACACATAGCCCTCCATACAGAAAAATGGGCCCCACAGAGCCCTCCATACAGAATAATGGGCCCCACATAGCCCTCCATACAAAATAATGGGCCCCACATAGCCCTCCATACAGAATAATGGACCCCACATAGCCCTCCATACAGAAAAATGGGCCCCACATAGCCCTCCATACAGAATAATGGGCCCACATAGCCCTCCATACAGAATAATGGGCCCCACATAGCCCTCTTTACAGAATAATGGGCCCCACATAGTCCTCCATACAGAATAATGGGCCCCACATAGCCCTCCATACAGAATAATGGACCCCACATAGCCCTCCATACAGAATAATGGGCTCCACATAGTCCTCCATACAGAATAATGGGCCCCACATAGTCCTCCATACAGAATAATGGGCCCCACATAGTCCTCCATACAGAATAATGGCCCCACATAGCCCTCCATACAGAATAATGGACCCCACATAGCCCTCCATACAGAATAATGGGCCCCACATAGTCCTCCATACAGAATAATGGCCCCACATAGCCCTCCATACAGAATAATGGACCCCACATAGCCCTCCATACAGAATAATGGGCCCCACATAGTCCTCCATACAGAATAATGGCCCCACATAGCCCTCCATACAGAATAATGGCCCCACATAGCCCTCTATACAGAAAAATGGCCCCACATAGCCCTCCATACAGAATAATGGCCCCACATAGCCCTCCATACAGAATAATGGACCCCACATAGTCCTCCATACAGAATAATGGGCCCCACATAGTCCTCCATACAGAATAATGGCCCCACATAGCCCTCCATACAGAATAATGGACCCCACATAGCCCTCCATACAGAATAATGGCCCCACATAGTCCTCCATACAGAATAATGGGCCCCACATAGTCCTCCATACAGAATAATGGCCCCACATAGCCCTCCATACAGAATAATGAGCCCCACATAGTCCTCCATATAGAATAATGGGCTCCACATAGCCCTCCATACAGAATAATGGGCCCCACATAGTCCTCCATACAGAATAATGTGCCCCACATAGTCTTCCATACAGAATAATGGCCCCACATAGTCCTCCATACAGAATAATGTGCCCCACATAGTCCTCCATACAGAATAATGGGCTCCACATAGTCCTCCATACAGAATAATGGCCCCACATAGTCCTCCATACAGAATAATGGCCCCACATAGCCCTCCATACAGAATAATTGACCCCACATATCCCTCCATACAGAATTATGGGCCCCACTTAGCCCTCCATACAGAATAATGGACCCCACATAGCCCTCCATACAGAATAATGGGCTCCACATAGTCCTCCATACAGAATAATGGCCCCACATAGTCCTCCATACAGAATAATGGCCCCACATAGCCCTCCATACAGAATAATGGACCCCACATAGCCCTCCATACAGAATAATGGGCCCCACTTAGCCCTCCATACAGAATAATGGACCCCACATAGCCCTCCATACAGAATAATGGGCCCCACATAGTCCTCCATACAGAATAATGGACCCCACATAGCCCTCCATACAGAATAATGGGCCCCACTTAGCCCTCTATACAGAATAATGGACCCCACATAGCCCTCCATACAGTATAATGGGCTCCACATAGTCCTCCATACAGAATAATGGGCCCCACATAGCCCTCCATACAGTATAATGGGCTCCACATAGTCCTCCATACAGAATAATTGGCCCCACATAGCCCTCCATACAGAATAATGGCCCTCATATAGTCCTCCATACAGAATAATGGGCCCCACATAGCCCTCCATACAGAATAATGGGCCCCACATAGCCCTCCATACAGAATAATGGGCCCCACATAGCCCTCCATACAGAATAATGGCCCTCATATAGTCCTCCATACAGAATAATGGGCCCCACATAGCCCTCCATACAGAATAATGGGCCCCACATAGCCTTCCATACAGAATAATGGGCTCCACATAGTCCTCCATACAGAATAATGGGCCCCACATAGTCCTCCATACAGAATAATGGGCCCCACATAGCCCTCCATACAGAATAATGGGCCCCACATAGCCTTCCATACAGAATAATGGGCTCCACATAGTCCTCCATACAGAATAATGGGCTCCACATAGTCCTCCATACAGAATAATGGGCTCCACATAGTCCTCCATACAGAATAATGGACCCCACATAGCCCTCCATACAGTATAATGGGCTCCACATAGTCCTCCATACAGAATAATGGGCCCCACATAGCCCTCCATACAGTATAATGGGCTCCACATAGTCCTCCATACAGAATAATTGGCCCCACATAGCCCTCCATACAGAATAATGGCCCTCATATAGTCCTCCATACAGAATAATGGGCCCCACTTAGCCCTCTATACAGAATAATGGACCCCACATAGCCCTCCATACAGTATAATGGGCTCCACATAGTCCTCCATACAGAATAATGGGCCCCACATAGCCCTCCATACAGAATAATGGGCCCCACATAGTCCTCCATACAGAATAATGGCCCTCATATAGTCCTCCATACAGAATAATGGGCCCCACATAGCCCTCCATACAGAATAATGGGCCCCACATAGCCCTCCATACAGAATAATGGGCCCCACATAGCCCTCCATACAGAATAATGGCCCCACATAGCCCTCCATACAGAATAATGGGCCCCACATAACCCTTTATACAGAGTAATGAGCCCCACATAGCCCTCCATACTGAATATTGGGTCCCACATAGCTCTCCATACAGAATAATGGGCCCCACATAGCCCTCCATACAGAATAATGGGCCCCACATAGCCTTCCATACAGAATAATGGGCCCCACATAGCTCTCCATACAGAATAATGGGCCCCACATAACCCTCCATACAGAGTAATGAGCCCCACATAGCCCTCCATACAGAATACTGGGTCCCACATAGCTCTCCATACAGAATAATGGGCCCACATAGCCCTCCATACAGAATAATTGCCCCACATAGTCCTCCATACAGAATAATGGGCACACATAGCCCTCCATACAGAAAAATGGGCCCCACAGAGCCCTCCATACAGAATAATGGGCCCCACATAGCCCTCCATACAGAATAATGGCCCCACATAGTCCTCCATACAGAATAATGGGCACACATAGCCCTCCATACAGAAAAATGGGCCCCACATAGCCCTCCATACAGAATAATGGGCCCCACATAGCCCTCCATACAGAATAATGGGCCCCACATAGCCCTACATACAGAATAATGGCCCCACATAGTCCTCCATACAGAATAATGGGCACACATAGCCCTCCATACAGAAAAATGGGCCCCACAGAGCCCTCCATACAGAATAATGGGCCCCACATAGCCCTCCATACAGAATAATGGGCCCCACATAGCCCTCCATACAGAATAATGGACCCCACATAGCCCTCCATACAGAAAAATGGGCCCCACATAGCCCTCCATACAGAATAATGGGCCCACATAGCCCTCCATACAGAATAATGGGCCCCACATAGCCCTCTTTACAGAATAATGGGCCCCACATAGTCCTCCATACAGAATAATGGGCCCCACATAGCCCTCCATACAGAATAATGGACTCCACATAGCCCTCCATACAGAATAATGGACCCCACATAGCCCTCCATACAGAATAATGGGCCCCACATAGCCCTCCATACAGAATAATGGCCCCACATAGTCCTCCATACATAATAATGTGCACCACATAGCCCTCCATACAGAATAATGGGCCCCACATAGCCCTCCATACAGAATAATGGCCCCACATAGCCCTCCATACAGAATAATGGGCCCCACATAGTCCTCCATACAGAATAATGTGCCCCACATATCCCTCCATACAGAATAATGTGCCCCACATAGTCCTCCATACAGAATAATGTCCGCCACATAGCCCTCCATACAGAATAATGGACCCCACATAGCCCCCCATACAGAATAATGGGCCCCACATAGTCCGCCATACAGAATAATGGCCCCACATAGCCCTCCATACAGAATAATGAGCCCCACATAGCCCTCCATATAGAATAATGTGCCCCACATATCCCTTCATACAGAATAATGTCCCCCACATAACCCTCCATACAGAATAATGGGCCCCACATAGTCCTCCATACAGAATAATGTACCCCACATAGCCCTCCATACAGAATAATGGGCCCCACATAGTCCTCCATACAGAATAATGTACCCCACATAGCCCTCCATACAGAATAATGGGCCCCACATAGTCCTCCATACAGAATAATGGGCCCCACATAGTCCTCCATACATAATAATGTGCCCCACATAGCCCTCCATACAGAATAATAATTGCCCCACATAGTCCTCCATACAGAATAATGAGCCCCACATAGTCCTCCATACGGAATAATGGCCCCACATAGCCCTCTATACAGAATAATGAGCCCCACATAGTCCTCCATACGGAATAATGGCCCCACATAGCCCTCTATACAGAATAATGGCCCCACATAGTCCTTCATACAGAATAATGGGCCCCACATAGCCCTCCATACAGAATAATGGCCCCACATAGCCCTCCATACAGAATAATGGCCCCACATAGCCCTCCATACAGAATAATGGGCCCCACATAGTCCTCCATACAGAATAATGGGCCCCACATAGACCTCCATACAGAATAATGGGCCCCACATAGCCCTCCATACAGAATAATGGCCCCACATAGTCCTCCATACAGAATAATGAGTTCCACATAGTCCTCCATACGGAATAATGGCCCCACATAGCCCTCTATACAGAATAATGGCCCCACATAGTCCTCCATACAGAATAATGGCCCCACATAGCCCTCCATACAGAATAATGGGCCCCACATAGCCCTCCATACAGAATATTGGGCCCCACATAGCCCTCCATACAGAATAATGGGCCCCACATAGCCCTCCATACAGAATAATGGGCCCCACATAGCCCTCCATACAGAATAATGGGCCCCACATAGACCTCCATACAGAATAATGGCCCCACATAGTCCTCCATAGAGAATAATGGGCCCCACATAGCCCTCCATACAGAATAATGGCCCCACATAGTCCTCCATACAGAATAATGAGTTCCACATAGTCCTCCATACAGAATAATGGCCCTACATAGCCCTTCATACAGAATAATGGCCCCACATAGCCCTCCATACAGAATAATGGCCCCACATAGCCCTCCATACAGAATAATGGCCCCACATAGCCCTCCATACAGAATAATGGGCCCCACATAGTCCTCCAAACAGAATAATGGGCCCCACATAGACCTCCATACAGAATAATGGGCCCCACATAGCCCTCCATACAGAATAATGGCCCCACATAGTCCTCCATACAGAATAATGAGTTCCACATAGTCCTCCATACGGAATAATGGCCCCACATAGCCCTCTATACAGAATAATGGCCCCACATAGTCCTCCATACAGAATAATGACTTCCACATAGTCCTCCATACAGAATAATGGCCCCACATAGCCCTTCATACAGAATAATGGGCCCCACATAGCCCTTCATACAGAAAAATGGGCCCCACATAGCCCTCCATACAGAATAATGGGCCCCACATAGCCCTCCATACAGAATAACGGGCCCCACATAGCCCTCCATACAGAATAATGTACCCCACATAGCCCTCCATACAGAATAATGGGCCCCACATAGTCCTCCATACAGAATAATGTACCCCACATAGCCCTCCATACAGAATAATGGGCCCCACATAGTCCTCCATACAGAATAATGGGCCCCACATAGTCCTCCATACATAATAATGTGCCCCACATAGCCCTCCATACAGAATAATAATTGCCCCACATAGTCCTCCATACAGAATAATGAGCCCCACATAGTCCTCCATACGGAATAATGGCCCCACATAGCCCTCTATACAGAATAATGAGCCCCACATAGTCCTCCATACGGAATAATGGCCCCACATAGCCCTCTATACAGAATAATGGCCCCACATAGTCCTTCATACAGAATAATGGGCCCCACATAGCCCTCCATACAGAATAATGGCCCCACATAGCCCTCCATACAGAATAATGGGCCCCACATAGTCCTCCATACAGAATAATGGGCCCCACATAGACTTCCATACAGAATAATGGGCCCCACATAGCCCTCCATACAGAATAATGGCCCCACATAGTCCTCCATACAGAATAATGGGCCCCACATAGCCCTCCATACAGAATAATGGCCCCACATAGTCCTCCATACAGAATAATGAGTTCCACATAGTCCTCCATACAGAATAATGGCCCTACATAGCCCTTCATACAGAATAATGGGCCCCACATAGTCCTCCATACGGAATAATGGCCCCACATAGCCCTCTATACAGAATAATGGCCCCCACATAGTCCTCCATACAGAATAATGGGCCCCACATAGCCCTCCATACAGAATAATGGCCCCACATAGCCCTCCATACAGAATAATGGCCCCACATAGCCCTCCATACAGAATAATGGGACCCACATAGTCCTCCATACAGAATAATGGGCCCCACATAGACCTCCATACAGAATAATGGCCCCACATAGTCCTCCATACAGAATAATGAGTTCCACATAGTCCTCCATACGGAATAATGGCCCCACATAGCCCTTCATACAGAATAATGGGCCCCACATAGTCCTCCATACGGAATAATGGCCCCACATAGCCCTCTATACAGAATAATGGCCCCACATAGTCCTCCATACAGAATAATGAGTTCCACATAGTCCTCCATACAGAATAATGGCCCCACATAGCCCTCCATACAGAATAATGTACCCCACATAGCCCTCCATACAGAATAATGGGCCCCACATAGTCCTCCATACAGAATAATGGCCCCACATAGCCCTCCATACAGAATAATGGGCCCCACATAGTCCTCCATACAGAATAATGGGCCCCACATAGTCCTCCATACATAATAATGTGCCCCACATAGCCCTCCATACAGAATAATGTGCCTCACATAGCCCTCCATACAGAATAATGGGCCCCACATAGTCCTCCATACAGAATAATGGGCCCCACATAGCCCTCCATACAGAATAATGTACCCCACATAGCCCTCCACACAGAATAATGGCCCTCACATAGCCCTCCATACAGAATAATGGGCCCCACATAGTCCTCCATACAGAATAATGGGCCCCACATAGTCCTCCATACATAATAATGTGCCCCACATAGCCCTCCATACAGAATAATGTGCCTCACATAGCCCTCCATACAGAATAATGGGCTCCACATAGCCCTCCATACAGAATAATAAGCCCCACATAGCCCTCCATACATAATAATTGCCCCACATAGTCCTCCATACAGAATAATGAGCCCCACATAGCCCTCCATACAGAATAATAAGCCCCACATAGCCCTCCATACATAATAATTGCCCCACATAGTCCTCCATACAGAATACTGGGTCCCACATAGCTCTCCATACAGAATAATGGGCCCACATAGCCCTCCATACAGAATAATGGGCACACATAGCCCTCCATACAGAAAAATGGGCCCCACAGAGCCCTCCATACAGAATAATGGGCCCCACATAGCCCTCCATACAGAATAATGGCCCCACATAGTCCTCCATACAGAATAATGGGCACACATAGCCCTCCATACAGAAAAATGGGCCCCACATAGCCCTCCATACAGAATAATGGGCCCCACATAGCCCTCCATACAGAATAATGGGCCCCACATAGCCCTACATACAGAATAATGGCCCCACATAGTCCTCCATACAGAATAATGGGCACACATAGCCCTCCATACAGAAAAATGGGCCCCACAGAGCCCTCCATACAGAATAATGGGCCCCACATAGCCCTCCATACAGAATAATGGACCCCACATAGCCCTCCATACAGAAAAATGGGCCCCACATAGCCCTCCATACAGAATAATGGGCCCACATAGCCCTCCATACAGAATAATGGGCCCCACATAGCCCTCTTTACAGAATAATGGGCCCCACATAGTCCTCCATACAGAATAATGGGCCCCACATAGCCCTCCATACAGAATAATGGACCCCACATAGCCCTCCATACAGAATAATGGACCCCACATAGCCCTCCATACAGAATAATGGGCCCCACATAGCCCTCCATACAGAATAATGGCCCCACATAGTCCTCCATACATAATAATGTGCACCACATAGCCCTCCATACAGAATAATGGGCCCCACATAGCCCTCCATACAGAATAATGGCCCCACATAGCCCTCCATACAGAATAATGGGCCCCACATAGTCCACCATACAGAATAATGTGCCCCACATATCCCTCCATACAGAATAATGTGCCCCACATAGTCCTCCATACAGAATAATGTCCGCCACATAGCCCTCCATACAGAATAATGGACCCCACATAGCCCCCCATACAGAATAATGGGCCCCACATAGTCCGCCATACAGAATAATGGCCCCACATAGCCCTCCATACAGAATAATGAGCCCCACATAGCCCTCCATATAGAATAATGTGCCCCACATATCCCTTCATACAGAATAATGTCCCCCACATAACCCTCCATACAGAATAATGGGCCCCACATAGTCCTCCATACAGAATAATGTACCCCACATAGCCCTCCATACAGAATAATGGGCCCCACATAGTCCTCCATACAGAATAATGTACCCCACATAGCCCTCCATACAGAATAATGGGCCCCACATAGTCCTCCATACAGAATAATGGGCCCCACATAGTCCTCCATACATAATAATGTGCCCCACATAGCCCTCCATACAGAATAATAATTGCCCCACATAGTCCTCCATACAGAATAATGAGCCCCACATAGTCCTCCATACGGAATAATGGCCCCACATAGCCCTCTATACAGAATAATGAGCCCCACATAGTCCTCCATACGGAATAATGGCCCCACATAGCCCTCTATACAGAATAATGGCCCCACATAGTCCTTCATACAGAATAATGGGCCCCACATAGCCCTCCATACAGAATAATGGCCCCACATAGCCCTCCATACAGAATAATGGGCCCCACATAGTCCTCCATACAGAATAATGGGCCCCACATAGACCTCCATACAGAATAATGGGCCCCACATAGCCCTCCATACAGAATAATGGCCCCACATAGTCCTCCATACAGAATAATGAGTTCCACATAGTCCTCCATACGGAATAATGGCCCCACATAGCCCTTTATACAGAATAATGGGCCCCACATAGTCCTCCATACGGAATAATGGCCCCACATAGCCCTCTATACAGAATAATGGCCCCACATAGTCCTCCATACAGAATAATGGCCCCACATAGCCCTCCATACAGAATAATGGGCCCCACATAGCCCTCCATACAGAATATTGGGCCCCACATAGCCCTCCATACAGAATAATGGGCCCCACATAGCCCTCCATACAGAATAATGGGCCCCACATAGCCCTCCATACAGAATAATGGGCCCCACATAGACCTCCATACAGAATAATGGCCCCACATAGTCCTCCATAGAGAATAATGGGCCCCACATAGCCCTCCATACAGAATAATGGCCCCACATAGTCCTCCATACAGAATAATGAGTTCCACATAGTCCTCCATACAGAATAATGGCCCTACATAGCCCTTCATACAGAATAATGGGCCCCACATAGTCCTCCATACGGAATAATGGCCCCACATAGCCCTCTATACAGAATAATGGCCCCACATAGTCCTCCATACAGAATAATGGGCCCCACATAGCCCTCCATACAGAATAATGGCCCCACATAGCCCTCCATACAGAATAATGGCCCCACATAGCCCTCCATACAGAATAATGGGCCCCACATAGTCCTCCAAACAGAATAATGGGCCCCACATAGACCTCCATACAGAATAATGGGCCCCACATAGCCCTCCATACAGAATAATGGCCCCACATAGTCCTCCATACAGAATAATGAGTTCCACATAGTCCTCCATACGGAATAATGGCCCCACATAGCCCTCTATACAGAATAATGGCCCCACATAGTCCTCCATACAGAATAATGAGTTCCACATAGTCCTCCATACAGAATAATGGCCCCACATAGCCCTTCATACAGAATAATGGGCCCCACATAGCCCTTCATACAGAAAAATGGGCCCCACATAGCCCTCCATACAGAATAATGGGCCCCACATAGCCCTCCATACAGAATAATGGGCCCCACATAGCCCTCCATACAGAATAATGTACCCCACATAGCCCTCCATACAGAATAATGGGCCCCACATAGTCCTCCATACAGAATAATGTACCCCACATAGCCCTCCATACAGAATAATGGGCCCCACATAGTCCTCCATACAGAATAATGGGCCCCACATAGTCCTCCATACATAATAATGTGCCCCACATAGCCCTCCATACAGAATAATAATTGCCCCACATAGTCCTCCATACAGAATAATGAGCCCCACATAGTCCTCCATACGGAATAATGGCCCCACATAGCCCTCTATACAGAATAATGGGCCCACATAGCCCTCTATACAGAATAATGAGCCCCACATAGTCCTCCATACGGAATAATGGCCCCACATAGCCCTCTATACAGAATAATGGCCCCACATAGTCCTTCATACAGAATAATGGGCCCCACATAGCCCTCCATACAGAATAATGGCCCCACATAGCCCTCCATACAGAATAATGGGCCCCACATAGTCCTCCATACAGAATAATGGGCCCCACATAGACTTCCATACAGAATAATGGGCCCCACATAGTCCTCCATACAGAATAATGGGCCCCACATAGCCCTCCATACAGAATAATGGCCCCACATAGTCCTCCATACAGAATAATGAGTTCCACATAGTCCTCCATACAGAATAATGGCCCTACATAGCCCTTCATACAGAATAATGGGCCCCACATAGTCCTCCATACGGAATAATGGCCCCACATAGCCCTCTATACAGAATAATGGCCCCCACATAGTCCTCCATACAGAATAATGGGCCCCACATAGCCCTCCATACAGAATAATGGCCCCACATAGCCCTCCATACAGAATAATGGCCCCACATAGCCCTCCATACAGAATAATGGGCCCCACATAGTCCTCCATACAGAATAATGGGCCCCACATAGACCTCCATACAGAATAATGGGCCCCACATAGCCCTCCATACAGAATAATGGCCCCACATAGTCCTCCATACAGAATAATGAGTTCCACATAGTCCTCCATACGGAATAATGGCCCCACATAGCCCTTCATACAGAATAATGGGCCCCACATAGTCCTCCATACGGAATAATGGCCCCACATAGCCCTCTTTACAGAATAATGGCCCCACATAGTCCTCCATACAGAATAATGAGTTCCACATAGTCCTCCATACAGAATAATGGCCCCACATAGCCCTCCATACAGAATAATGTACCCCACATAGCCCTCCATACAGAATAATGGGCCCCACATAGTCCTCCATACAGAATAATGGCCCCACATAGCCCTCCATACAGAATAATGGGCCCCACATAGTCCTCCATACAGAATAATGGGCCCCACATAGCCCTCCATACAGAATAATGGGCCCCACATAGTCCTCCATACAGAATAATGGCCCCACATAGCCCTCCATACAGAATAATGTGCCTCACATAGCCCTCCATACAGAATAATGGGCCCCACATAGTCCTCCATACAGAATAATGGGCCCCACATAGCCCTCCATACAGAATAATGTACCCCACATAGCCCTCCATACAGAATAATGGGCCCCACATAGTCCTCCATACAGAATAATGGGCCCCACATAGTCCTCCATACATAATAATGTGCCCCACATAGCCCTCCATACAGAATAATGTGCCTCACATAGCCCTCCATACAGAATAATGGGCTCCACATAGCCCTCCATACAGAATAATAAGCCCCACATAGCCCTCCATACATAATAATTGCCCCACATAGTCCTCCATACAGAATAATGAGCCCCACATAGCCCTCCATACAGAATAATAAGCCCCACATAGCCCTCCATACATAATAATTGCCCCACATAGTCCTCCATACAGAATAATGTGCCCCACATAGTCCTCCATACGGAATAATGGCCCCAGATAGCCCTCTATACAGAATAATGGCCCCACATAGTCCTCCATACAGAATAATGGGCCCCACATAGCCCTCCATACAGAATAATGGCCCCACATAGCCCTCCATACAGAATAATGGGCCCCACATAGCCCTCCATACAGAATAATGGGCCCCACATAGCCCTCCATACAGAATAATGGGCCCCACATAGCCCTCCATACAGAATAATGGGCCCCACATAGCCCTCCATACAGAATAATGGCCCCACGTAGTCCTCCATACAGAATAATGGCCCCACATAGCCCTCCATACAGAATAATGGCCCCACATAGTCCTCCATACAGAATAATGGCCCCACATAGCCCTCCATACAGAATAATGGGCTCCACATAGTCCTCCATACAGAATAATGGCCCCACATAGCCCTCGATATAGAATAATGGGCCCCACATAGTCCTCCATACAGAATAATGGCCCCACATAGCCCTCCATACAGAATAATGGCCCCACATAGCCCTCCATACAGAATAATGGCCCCACATAGCCCTCCATACAGAATAATGGCCCCACATAGCCCTCCATACAGAATAATGGCCCCACATAGTCCTCCATACAGAATAATGGGCCCACATAGTCCTCCATACAGAATAATGGGCCCCACATAGCCCTCCATACAGAATAATTGGCCCACATAGTCCTCCATACAGAATAATGGGCCCCACATAGCCCTCAATACAGAATAATGGCCCCACGTAGTCCTCCATACAGAATAATGGCCCCACATAGCCCTCCATACAAAATAATGGGCCCCACATAGCCCTCCATACAGAATAATGGCCCAACATAGTCCTCCATACAGAATAATGGCCCCACATAGCCCTCCATACAGAATAATGGGCTCCACATAGTCCTCCATACAGAATAATGGCCCCACATAGTCCTCCATACAGAATAATGGTCCCACATAGCCCTCCATACAGAATAATGGGCCCCACATAGCCCTCCATACAGAATAATTGGCCTACATAGTCCTCCATAGAGAATAATGGGCCCCACATAGCCCTCCATACAGAATAATGGCCCCACATAGCCCTCCATACAGAATAATGGGCCCCACTTAGCCCTCCATACAGAATAATGGGCCCACATAGTCCTCCATACAGAATAATGGGCCCACATAGTCCTCCATACAGAATAATGGGCCCCACATAGCCCTCCATACATAATAATGGCCCCACATAGCCCTCCATACAGAATAATGGGCCCCACATAGCCCTCCATACAGAATAATGAGCCCCACATAGCCCTCCATACAGAATAATGTGCCCCACATAGCCCTCCATACAGAATAATGGGCTCCACATAGCCCTCCATACAGAATAATGTGCCCCACATAGTCCTCCATACAGAATAATGGACCCACATAGCCCTCCATACAGAATAATGGTCCCCACATAGCCCTCCATACAGAATAATGGGCCCCACATAGCCCTCTATACAGAATAATGGACTCCACATAGCCCTCCATACAGAATAATGGCCCCACATAGCCCTCCATACAGAATAATGGGCTCCACATAGCCCTCCATACAGAATAATGTGCCCCACATAGTCCTCCATACAGAATAATGGGCCCCACATAGCCCTCCATACAGAATAATGGACCCTACATAGCCCTCCATACAGAATAACGGGCCCCACATAGCCCTCCATACAGAATAATGGCCCTCATATAGTCCTCCATACAGAATAATGGGCCCCACATAGCCCTCCATACAGAATAATGGGCTCCACATAGTCCTCCATACAGAATAATGGGCCCTACATAGTCCTCCATACAGAATAATGGGCCCCACATAGCCCTCCATATAGAATAATGGGCCCCACATAGCCCTCCATACAGAATAATGGCCCCACATAGCCCTCCATACAGAATAATGGGCCCCACATAGCCCTCCATACAGAATAATGTGCCCCACATAGCCCTCCATACAGAATAATGGGCCCCACATAGTCCTCCATACAGAATAATAGCCCCACATAGCCCTCCATACAGAATAATGGGCCCCACATAGCCCTCCATACAGAATAATGTGTCCCACATAGTCCTCCATACAGAATAATGGGCCCCACATAGCCCTCCATACAGAATAATGGGCCCCACATAGCCCTCCATACAGAATAATGGGCCCCACATAGCCCTCCATACAGAATAATGGGCCCCACATAGTCCTCCATACAGAATAATGGCCCCACATAGTCCTCCATACAGAATATTGGGCCCCACATAGCCCTCCATACAGAATAATGGGCCCCACATAGTCCTCCATACAGAATAATGGGCCCCACATAGCCCTCCATACAGAATAATGGGCCCCACATAGCCCTCCATACAGAATAATGGGCCCCACATAGTCCTCCATACAGTATAATGGGCCCCACATAGCCCTCCATACAGAATAATGGACCCACATAGCCCTCCATACAGAATAATGGGCCCCACATAGCCCTCCATACAGAATAATGGACCCACATAGTCCTCCATACAGAATAATGGGCCCCACATAGCCTTCCATACAGAATAATGGGCCCCACATAGTCCTCCATACAGAATAATGGGCCCCACATAGCCCTCCATACAGAATAATGGACCCACATAGCCCTCCATACAGAATAATGTGCCCCACATAGCCCTCCATACTGAATAATGGGCCCCACATAGCCCTCCATACAGAATAATGGGCCCACATAGTCCTCCATGCAGAATAATGGGCCCCACATAGCCCTCCATACAGAATAATGGGCCCCACATAGTCCTCCATACAGAATAATGGGCCCCACATAGCCCTCCATACAGAATAATGGCCCCACATAGCCCTCTATACAGAATAATGGCCCCACATAGTCCTCCATACAGAATAATGGGCACCACATAGCCCTCCATACAGAATAATGGCCCCACATAGCCCTCCATACAGAATAATGGGCACCACATAGTCCTCCATACAGAATAATGGCCCCACATAGCCCTCCATACAGAATAATGGCCCCACATAGCCCTCCATACAGAATAATGGGCACCACATAGTCCTCCATACAGAATAATGGCCCCACATAGTCCTCCATACAGAATAATGGCCCCACATAGCCCTCCATACAGAATAATGGCCCCACATAGCCCTCCATGCAGAATAATGGACCCCACATAGTCCTCTATACAGTATAATGACCCCACATAGCCCTCCATACAGAATAATGGCCCCACATAGCCCTCCATACAGAATAATGGGCCCCTCATAGCCCTCCATACAGTATAATGACCCCACATAGCCTTCCATACAGAATAATGGCCCCACATAGCCCTCCATACAGAATAATGGCCCCACATAGCCCTCCATACAGAATAATGGCCCCACATAGTCCTCCATACAGAATAATGGCCCCACATAGCCCTCCATACAGAATAATGGCCCCACATAGCCCTCCATACAGAATAATGGGCCCCACATAGTCCTCCATACAGAATAATGGGCCCCACATAGCCCTCCATACAGAATAATGGCCCCACGTAGCCCTCCATACAGAATAATGGGCACCACATAGTCCTCCATACAGAATAATGGCCCCACATAGCCCTCCATACAGAATAATGGGCACCACATAGTCCTCCATACAGAATAATGGCCCCACATAGTCCTCCATACAGAATAATGGCCCCACATAGCCCTCCATACAGAATAATGGCCCCACATAGCCCTCCATGCAGAATAATGGACCCCACATAGTCCTCTATACAGTATAATGACCCCACATAGCCCTCCATACAGAATAATGGCCCCACATAGCCCTCCATACAGAATAATGGGCCCCTCATAGCCCTCCATACAGTATAATGACCCCACATAGCCTTCCATACAGAATAATGGCCCCACATAGCCCTCCATACAGAATAATGGCCCCACATAGCCCTCCATACAGAATAATGGCCACACATAGTCCTCCATACAGAATAATGGCCCCACATAGCCCTCCATACAGAATAATGGGCACCACATAGTCCTCCATACAGAATAATGGGCCCCACATAGCCCTCCATACAGAATAATGGCCCCACATAGTCCTCCATACAGAATAATGGCCCCACATAGCCCTCCATACAGAATAATGGCCCCACATAGTCCTCCATACAGAATAATGGCCCCACATAGCCCTCCATACAGAATAATGGGCACCACATAGCCCTCCATACAGAATAATGGGCCCCACATAGTCCTCCATACAGAATAATGGCCCCACATAGCCCTCCATACAGAATAATGGCCCTCACATAGCCCTCCATACAGAATAATGGGCCCCACATAGTCCTCCATACAGAATAATGGGCCCCACATAGCCCTCCATACAGAATAATGGCCCCACGTAGCCCTCCATACAGAATAATGGCCCCACATAGAATGTAGAAAGTGAATTAACCCCTCGCTGAGCGGCTCCGGAGTATAAAGTGTGTGGTATTTGGCAGCGGTACAGTCTATGTGTCAGGAACGCTCGTGCCGTCTGTGAGATCCAGACTCGCTGCACAAAAAAAGGAAAGAAAAAAAATCTTTAATGCGATCCTGCTGCCAGCTGAATACGGGCCAGGCCCCAGAAACAGCCAAGTCAGGTCCTCACCGAAGGTTCTGACTTCAGCATTCCGGGTTCTGTGCAAAATGCAAGAGAATCCAATTTATCTGACTGGACGGAATAAAGATCAATCCGGGACACGCGGCCATTAAATGTTTTCTGTTTGTTCGGAGCAAAAAAATAAATAAATAAATAAATAACGATCTATATCAATGATCTGCAGCCTGCGGGTCTCCAATACCTACTCCTATCATTGGAGACATGCTGGGTGTGATAGTTTCTCAACAAGTTAGCGAGTGCTGAATCAATCATATACAGTGCCTTGCGAAAGTATTTGTCCCCCTTGAATTTTTCAACCTTTTCCCACATTTCAGGCTTCAACCATAAAGATAAAAAATTTAATGTTCTGGTGAAGAATCAACAACAAGTGGACACAATTGTGAAGTTGAACGATATTTATTGCTTATTTTAAACTTTTGTAAAAAGGAATAAACTGAAAATCGGGGCGTGCAATATTATTCATCCCCTTTACTTTCAGTGCAGCAAACTCACTCCAGAAGTTCATTGAGGATCTCTGAATGATCCAATGTTGTCCTAAATGACTGATGATGATACATATAAACCATCTGTGTGTAATCAAGTCTCCGTATAAATGCCCCTGCTCTGTGATAGTCTCAGTGTTCTGTATAAAGCACAGAGAGCATCATGAAGACCAAGGAACACAACAGGCAGGTCCATGATACTGTTGTGGAGACGTTTAAAGCCGGATTTGGTTACAAAAAGATTTCTAAAACTTTAACATTCCAAGAAACACTGTACAAGCGATCATATTGAAATGGAAGGGGTATCATACCACTGCAAATCTACCAAGACCCGGCCGTCCATCCAAACTTTCATCTCACACAAGGAGAAGGCTGATCAGAGATGCAGCCAAGAGGCCCATGATCACTCTGGATGATCTGCAGAGATCTACAGCTGATGTGGGAGAGTCTGTCCATAGCACAACAATCAGTCGTATACTGCACAAATCTGGCCTTTATGGAAGAGTGGCAAGGAGAAAGCCATTTCTCAAAGATATCCATAAAAAGTGGTGTTTAAAGTTTGCCACAAGCCACCTGGGAGACACCAAACATGTGGAAGAAGGTGCTCTGCTCAGATGAAGCCAAAATCAAACTATTTGGGCACAATGCCAAACGATATGTTTGGTGTAAAAGCAACACAGCTCACCACCCTGAACACACCATCCCCACTGTCAAACATGGTGGTGGCAGCATCATGGTTTGGGCCTGCTTTTGTTCAGCAGGGACAGGGAAGATGGTTAAAATTGATGGGAAGATGGATGGAGCCAAATGCAGGACCATTCTTGGAGAAAACCTGTTGGAGTCTGCAAAAGACCTGAGACTGGGACGGAGATTTGTCTTCCAACAAGACAATGATCCCAAACATAAAGCAAAATCTACAATGGAATGGTTCACAAATAACCGTATCCAGGTGTTTGAATGGCCAAGTCACAGTCCAGACCTGAACCCAATCGAGAATCTGTGGAAAGAGCTGAAAACTGCTGTTCACAAACGCCTCCATCCAACCTCACTCAGCTCCAGCTGTTTACAAAGGAAGAATGGGCGAGAATTTCAGTCTCTCGATGTGCAAAACTGATAGACACACACCCCAAGCGACTGCAGCTGTAATCGCAGCAAAAGGTGGCGCTACAAAGTGTTAACTAAAAGGGGATGAATAATATTGCACGCCCCAATTTTCAGTTATTTATTTTATATAAAAGTTTAAAATAAGCAATAAATTTCGTTCAACTTCACAATTGTGGCCCACTTGTTGATTCTTCACCAGAATATTAACATTTTTATCTTTATGTTTGAAGCCTGAAATGTGGAAAAAGGATGAAAAATTCAAGGGGGCTGAATACTTTTGCAAAGCACTGTAAGTAAATGTGAGAAGGTGTGTGATATATCTTATCAGAGACAAGATCTTCTTTCTCCACTTATGAGTCACTTCTTCATCCCATTTCTCCCCCTTCCTCTTGAATTAATCATTGAATAAAAAAACACTTAAAATAAGTCATGATCAAAATATGACTGCCTGATAGCTCACTGGCATGTCAGATTACAGCTTTCTGGTAAAGTCTGGGGAAGGGGGGGACGGGGTGAATTGTGAGAAGCAAAGTGTTTTATCTCATCCAAGAGCTGGATTCACAGCTACCATGATCAGTACTTCTGCATAATGTCCTCCATGCTGCTGATTTCTAGTAAGTGTTTTATCTCACTCCAAAGCTGGATTCACAGATTCACTGCTCAGTACTCTGATGTGCATTGTCATTCATGCTGCCGCATTCTGGCATGGTATCTCATCCAGAGCTAGATTCAGAGACGCACTGATAAGTGATACTATATAATAACTTCCATGCTTCTGCTTTTTAGTAAGTGTTTTATCTCATGACAGACTGGAATTGATGTTCACTACTCAGGTTTGCTGTATTGCTGCTTTCATGTGTTTCATCTCACCTAGAGCTAGATTCACAGATACAATGCTCAGCACTGTCGTATAATTTACTCCATGCGGCTGATTTCTTGTAATTGTTATATCTTACTCCAAAGCTGGATTCACAGATACACTGCTATGTATTTAGTCCATGCTGCTGATTTCTAGTAAGTGTTTTATCCTATTACAAAGATGGATTCACAGATACACTGCTCAGTACTGCTGTGCAATGTTATTGATGCTGTTGCTTTCTAGTAAGTGTTTTATCCTATTCCAAAGCTAGATTCACAGATACACTGCTTAGTACTCTGCTGTGCAATGCTATTTATGCTACTGCTTTCAAGTAAGTGTTTTATCTTTTTCCAAAGCGGGATTCACATCTACTATGCTCAGTACTGATGTGCAATGTCATTCATGCTGCTTCATTCTGGTATTTTATCTCATCCAGAGCTAGATTCAAAGACGCACTGATAAGTGATACTATATAATAACTTCCATGCTTCTGCTTTTTAGTAAGTGTTTTATCTCATGACAGACTGGAATTGACGTTCACTACTCAGGTTTGCTGTATTGCTGCTTTCATGTGTTTCATCTCACCTAGAGCTAGATTCACACATACACTGCTCAGCACTGTCGTATAATTTACTCCATGCGGCTGATATCTTGTAAGTGTTATATCTTACTCCAAAGCTGGATTCACAGATACACTGCTATGTATTTACTCCATGCTGCTGATTTCTAGTAAGTGTTTTATCTTACTCCAAAGCTGGATCACAGATACGCTGCTCAGTACTGCTGTGCAATGCCATTCATGCTGCTGCATTCTGGTATTTTATCTCATCCAGAGCTAGATTCAGACATACACGGATCAGTGCTATTATACAATAACCTTCATGCTTCTTCTTTTGAGTGATTTATTTCACAATAGAGTGAAATTCAGATACACCACTCAGGTTTGTTGTATAGTGTTCACCGCACTGCTGATTTCTAGTAAGTGTTGTATCTCACTCCAAAGCTGGATTCACAGATACACTGCTCAGTACTGCTTTGCAATGCCCGTCATGCTGCCTCCATCTAGCATATTTGTTATCTCATGCCCTGAGCTTGATACACAAATATACTATTCAGTTCTTCTCTGTAATGTACGTCTTGCTTCCTTCTATCAAATGTTTAATTTCATCCCAGAGCATGATTCACAGATACACTGCTCAGTACTGATGTGCAATGTCATCATGCTGCTTATTTCCAGTATTTTATCTCATCTAAAGCAAGATTCAGAGATGCACTGATCACCACTACTATATAACAACCTCCATGATCCTGCTTTTCAGTGTTTTATCTCATGACAGAGTGGAATTCCGATATATACCACTCAGGTCTGCTGTGTAATGTCCTCCATGCTGCTCTTATCTCCCCCCAGTGCAAAATTCACAGATACACTGCTCAGTACTGCTGTGTAATGTCCTCCTTTCTGCACTAATTTAGTGATTTATGTCACCCTGGAGCTGGATTCACAGGTACACTGCTCAATACTGCTGTGTAATGTTCTCCATTCTGCACTAATTTAGTGATTTATCCCACCCCAGAGCTGGATTCACAGGTACACTGCTCAATACTGCTGTGTAATGTCCTCCATTCTGCACTAATTTAGTGATTTACCTCACCCTAGAGCTGGATTTACAGGTACACTGCTCAATACCGATGTGTAATGTCCTCCATTCTGCACTAATTTAGTGATTTATCTCACCCCAGAGCTGGATTCACAGGTACACTGCTCAATACTGCTGTGTAATGTCCTCCATTCTGCACTAATTTAGTGATTTACCTCACCCCAGAGCTGGATTTACAGATACACTGCTCAATACTGCTGTGTAATGTCCTCCATTCTGCACTAATTTAGTGATTTATCTCCCCCCAGAGCTGGATTCACAGGTACACTGCTCAATACTGCTGTGTAATGTCCTCCATTCTGCACTAATTTAGTGATTTACCTCACCCTAGAGCTGGATTTACAGGTACACTGCTCAATACCGATGTGTAATGTCCTCCATTCTGCACTAATTTAGTGATTTATCTCACCCCAGAGCTGGATTCACAGGTACACTGCTCAATACTGCTGTGTAACGTCCTCCATTCTGCACTAATTTAGTGATTTATCTCAACCCAGAGATGGATTTAGAGGAATGTCCTCCAAAATTCTATGTCTTATTTTCCACTTGTCTCTGAGCTGGTGGGTGGAGACAATCCCTCATGTCTGTGTGTGCCGTGTATGTGATACATGATAGCAGCTCGTCTCCACCCACCAGCTCAGAGACAACTGGAAATTAGAAATAGAATTTTGGAGCACGTTCCCCAGGACTCTTTATAAAAATGTCCATATAAAGCAATCAGACTCCACCTTTCATTTTGTGGTTTGGGAAATGGAAAACTACTCGACTTTTTCCTCAACCCAATTTTATTAAATACCCCTCGTGATAAAATGATTCCACTCTTTGCTTGCTATCAATGTACTCAGAGGATGGGGCCAGTCCGGACCTCAGCGTGGTCAGTGAAGTCCATGGTCTCGAATGAACCCATGAACAGCAGCGGCACAAATAATCAGCGTATTAGGATCTATTATTTATGCGTCAAAAGATATAAATCGCCATTAAATGCAGGAGGCGTCTGAGCTGTGGCGTACGCCCCGCCGGCTGCTTTACGTGGATATGGCCATCACCAGTCTCAAGTAACCCGTAAGCATCATAAAGAGATGGAGAATCAAAAAGAGCTGCTCCATATATTAAAGGGGAAATATGGCTCCCGCATCTAGACAGCGCTGGGGAACGGCAGCCCCATGCAAGCAATTACCATACACATTACAGGAGTATCAGATGATATACCAGCAATTCACATAATAACCACTAGGTGGCCACACATGTGTTACGTCACCACCGGAGTCCGCTCCAGCGACTTCTGTTCCAATCTCAGGCGACGCCGTGTTCCTGCCGTGGATGCTGCTGGTGATGGGAGAGGAGTCGATGCCAGCGGCACCGGTGGGCGCAGGCTCCGATCATCCACTGGGCTGGGTTATCTTGGGATCTGCAGTACCACTGGCTGACTGTGGGTGGCGTGTGTCTCCCAGCTGAAGTTGCCAGCGTTCAGCTACAGCCAATGGGAAGACACCACACCCTTCCTATTCCCCTCCTGTCTGCTGACCTATGCCAGAGATAGTTCTGATTTCCTGGCTCCTGATCCGCCCTTTTCTGTTTAGTGATTCCTGTGTGCTGACCTCTGCGTGTTTTCTGACTACCCTCCTGCTGCTGTTTTTGTACCTCGCTGCCTGATCTGGATTTGACCTCTGCTACGTTTTCTGATTACGTCCTTGCCTGCAGATTCTGTCCCTGTTCTGCATCTCCTGGTTTGACCCTGCCTGACGACTACTCTCTCAGACTGCAGCCTTCCACAGGTAGTGATCTCCAGGGCCCTGTGTAATTCCAAATCCTGTATAGGGGTTAAAGGGTTTCAGGGTTCTAGGGTCCTGCTTGGTGAGTGGCTTCCCTCTAGCCTGTCCATTACATCCCATCTGAGTCTGTTGATCCAGGCCGGCGTTACAACATGATAACCACTGGGTGGCCACACATAATAACCTCTGGGTGACCACACATAACCACTGGGTGGCCACATATAATAACCACCGGGTGGCCACATATAATAACCACTGGGTGACCACACATAATAACCTCTGGGTGACCACACATAATAACCACTGGGTGGCCACACATAATAACCACTGGGTGGCCACACATAATAACCATTGGGTGGCCACACATAATAACCACCCGGTGGCCACACATGATAACCACTGGGTGACCACACATAATAACCACTGGGTGGCCACATATAATAACCACTGGGTGGCCACATATAATAACCACCGGATGGCCACATATAATAACCACTATGTGGCCACACATAATAACCACTATGTGGCCACACATAATAACCTCTGGGTGACCACACATAATAACCACTAGGTGGCCACACATAATAACAACCACTGGGTGATCACACATAATAACCACTGGGTGACCACACATAATAACCACCGGGTGGCCACATATAATAACCATTGGGTGGCCACACATAATAACCTCTGGGTGACCACACATAATAACCACCGGGTGGCCACATATAATAACCATTGGGTGGCCACACATAATAACCTCTGGGTGACCACACATAATAACCATTGGGTGGCCACATATAATAACCATTGGGTGGCCACACATAATAACCATTGGGTGGCCACACATAATAACCACCCGGTGGCCACACATGATAACCACTGGGTGGCCACACATAATAACCACTGGGTGACCACACATAATAACCACTGGGTGGCCACATATAATAACCACTGGGTGGCCACATATAATAACCACCGGATGGCCACATATAATAACCACTATGTGGCCACACATAATAACCACTATGTGGCCACACATAATAACCTCTGGGTGACCACACATAATAACCACTAGGTGGCCACACATAATAACAACCACTGGGTGATCACACATAATAACCACTGGGTGACCACACATAATAACCACCGGGTGGCCACATATAATAACCATTGGGTGGCCACACATAATAACCTCTGGGTGACCACACATAATAACCACCGGGTGGCCACATATAATAACCATTGGGTGGCCACACATAATAACCTCTGGGTGACCACACATAATAACCATTGGGTGGCCACATATAATAACCATTGGGTGGCCACACATAATAACCATTGGGTGGCCACACATAATAACCACCCGGTGGCCACACATGATAACCATTGGGTGGCCACACATGATAACCATTGGGTGGCCACACATAATAACCACTGGGTGATCACACATAATAATCACTGGGTGGCCACACACAATAACCACTGGGGGCCACACATAATAACCACCCGGTGACCACACAATAAGCTAATCACAGGGTGTCCTCTGCTAAAAACTTCAGCAATCAGCAATAATTTATAGGAAAACCTAGGAATAAGAATTTAATTTGCCTGCAGCGCCTCCGCAGGAACGATAAAGTATTACACCGTTGTCATTAAAATTAACAGGTCATCATTTTAATTAATTATATGTAATCGCAGGCTTCTGACTCCGTGTCCTGTCATGTTGGAGAGAAGTTTACTGTACGGATAACATTGTATGAAGCAATAATCGTCACGTGCAGCTGCTCAGCCCGGTGTTCATTATATGGCTGCAACAAATGACATTATCTGTACACGTCGCTGCTGACACCGTCAATGCCCAACACCCTCCGAACACATCGGTGCTCCATCAACCACATCATTTACATATAAATTAAGAAGCACTGGTGCATCTATGTCACAAGACCCCAAACCACGTAAAATGCGTCAGTCCGCTCTATACCACAAAGTACGAAGGAGCTGCCATCTATCTATCTATCTATCTATCTATCTATCTATCTCTCTATCTATCCCTCTATCTATCTATCTATCTATCTATCTCTCTATCTATCTATCCATTTGTCTTATAATTATATATATATATTCATAATATTCATACACACAGTAGTGCTTGAAAATTGTGAACCCTTTAGAATTTTCCATATTATTGCATGCATTATTTTTACGTAAGTCCTAAAAGTAAATAACCCTGTTGTTATTTCAAGAGGAGGGATCTTTCAAAGTCTTATCTTCTTAAGAGGTTTGTGTAACATGTATTATGGCACGAAGAAAGTAGGTTCCTAAGGACCTCAGGAGAAGGTCACAAAGGAACCCAAGGTAACTTCTAAGCAACTAAAGGCCTCTCTTACATTAGTCAATATTAATGTTCCTTAGTCCACCATGAGGAAGACACTGAAAAACAATTATGTGAATGAAAAGGTTGCAAGGAGAAAGTGACTGCTCTCTAAAAAAATAAAAAAGGTTCCTAAGGACCTCAGGAGAAGATCACAAAAAAAACCAACTTAACTTCTAACCAACTAAAGGTCTCTCTTACATTAGTCAATATTAATGTTCTTAAGTCCATCATCAGGAAGGCACTGAAAAACAATCATGTGCAGGGAAGGGTTGCAAGGAGAAAGTGGCTGCTCTCCAAAAAGAAGAAATAAGGTTCATAAGGACCTCAGGATAAGAGTTGTTGGTGCTCATCAGGCTGGAAAAGGATACAAAACCATCTCTACAGAGTTTAGAACATTGTGCCCAAATGGAGGAATTTGAGGACCATGATTACCCTATCTAGGAGAGGCTGTCTAAGAAAGGTCACTCACGAGGTCACAAAGGAACCCAAGATAGCCTCTAAGAAACTAAAGGCCTCCCTTACATATTAGCCTCTAAGAAACTAAAGGCCTCCCTTACATATCAGTCAATATTAATGTTTTTAAGTCCACGATTAGGAGGACAAGGAAAAACAATTATGTGCATGGAAGGTTCGCAAGGAGAAAGTGGACGCTCTTCAATAATGAGGAAAGAAGGTTCCTAAGAAAAGTTGTTGGTGCTCATCAGGCTGGAAAAAGATACAATACCATCTCTACAGGATTTTAAAATTCTCCAATTCAATCAGATAAATTGTGCCCAAATGGAAGAAATTCAAGACTATGATTACCCTTTCTAGGAGAGGTGAACTTACAAAGGTCAATCATGAGGTCACAAAGGAACCCAAGGTAACCGCTAAGAAACTAAAGGCCTCTCGTACATTAGTCATTATTAATGTTCTTAAGTCCACAATCAGGAAGACAATGAAAAACTATGATGTGCATGGAAGGGTAGCAAAGAGAAAGCAGCTGCTCTGCAAAAAGAAGAAAAAAGGTAACTAAGGACCTCGGGAGAAGCGTTGTTGGTGCTCATCAGGTTGGAAAAGGATACGAGCCATCTCTTCAGGGTTTAGAATTCACCAATCCAATCAGACAAATTGTGCCCAAATGGAGGAAATCCAAGACCATGATTACCTTATCTAGAAGTGGTCGACTAAGAAATTCAAGACCATGGTTACTCTATCTAGGAACTATTGACTAACAAAGGTCACTCACGAGGTCACAAAGGAACCCAAGGTAACCTCTAAGCAACTAAAGGCCTCTATGATATTAGTCAATATTAATCTTCTTAAGTCCACCATGAAGAGGATACTAAAAAACAATGATGTGCAATGCATGGAAGAGTTGCAAGGAGAAAGCAGCTGCTCTCGAAAAAGAAGAAAAAAGGTTCATAAGGACTTCAGGAGAAGAGTTGTTGGTGCTCATCATGCTGGAAAAAGATACAAAACCATCTCTACAGATTTTACAAAATTGTGCCCAAATGGAGGAAATTCAAGACCATGATTAACCTATCTAGGAGAGGTTGTCTAAGAAAGGTCACTCATGAGGTCACAATGGAACCCAAGATAGCATCTAAGCAACTAAAGGCCTCCCTTACATTAGTCAATATTAATGTTCTTAAGTCCACCATCAGGAGGACAAGGTAAAACAATTATGTGGATGGAAGGTTTGCAAGGAGAAAGTTGCTATTCTTCAATAATGAAGATTGAAGGTTTCTAAGGACCTCAGGAGAAGAGTTTTTGGTGCTCATCAGGCTGAAAAATGACACAAAACCATCTCTACAGAGTTTAAAAGTCACCAATCCAATCAAAAAAATTGTGCCCAAATGGTGGAAATGCAAGACCATGATTACCTTATCTAGGAGTGGTTGACTAATAAATTCAATACCATGATTACCCTATCTAGGAACGGTCGATTAACAAAGGTCACTCATGAGATTACAAAGGAACCCAAGGTAACCTCTAAGCAACTAAAGGCTTCTCATATTAGTCAATATTAATGTTCTTAAGTCCACCAAGAGGAGGACGCTGAAAAACAATGATGTTCATGGAAGAGTTGCAAGGAGAAAGCGGCTGTTCTCCAAAAAGAGGAAAGTTCATAAGGACCTCAGGAGAAGAGTTGTTCGTGCTCATCAGGCTGGAAAAAGACACAAAACCATCTCTACAGAGTTTAGAAGTCACCAATCCAATCAGACATATTGTGCCCAAATGGAGGAAATACAAGACCATGATTACTTTATCTAATAGTGGTTGACTAATAAATTCAAAACCATGATTACCCTATCTAGGAACAGTTGACTAACAAAGGTCACTCATGAGAATACAAAGGAACCCAAGGTAACCTCTAAGCAACTAAAGGCCTCTCTTATATTAGTCAAAATTAATGTTCTAAAGTTCACCATGAGGAGGACAGTGAAATACAATGATGTGCATGGAAGAGTTGCAAGGAGAAAGCGGTTGCTCTCCAAAAAGAAGATTGCTGATCATATGTCTTTCCATAACATAAAAGTTCCAGAAGAATAAATGTAACGTTTTGGAACGTCTGAATCATAATCCTGACCTAAATCCTATAGAATTGTTGCGGAAGGAGCTGATGCGAGCAGTTCATGAGAAAAGCCACCTACATTACAGAGGTGAAGCTGATTTATAGGGAGGAATCAGCTAAAATTCCTCCATCCGATGTGCAGAACTAATCAGTAATGAACGGTAATGTTTGGATGTAGTTAATGCTGCACAAGGTATCACACCAGATGCTGATTGCAAAAGGTTCACATACTTCTGCCCCTCACTGATGTGATACTGGATCATTTTCTTATTTTACAAAATGACAAAGTCTAATAGTTTTGCTCATTTGGTTCTTCTTTATTAGGACTTGCGCGAAAGTCTGATGTTGTTTTATGTCAAAATTGTGCAGAAATGTGGAAAATTCGACATAAATTATCAAGCACAACTGTATGTAACTAATAGTTGTTCTGTGGAGAGATTTTCCCCTCTGATCTCTGGAGCTTCCCTGCACTTGCTGAAGAAAAGCCTCCCCACAGCAGGATGCTGCCTCCACCATGTGTGACGGTAGGGATGGTGTTTTCAGGGTGATGTGTGGTGTTAGTTTTCCTCCAGGATTGCCCTGTATTTAGCTCCATCCATCTACTCATCACCTCTGACCAGCTTCCCTGCCCCTAATGAAGAAAAACCTCCCCACAGTAGAATGCTGCCTCCACCATATGTGACGATGGGAATGGTGTTTTCAGAGTGATGTGTAGTGTTACGTTTCCTCCAGAATTTCCCTATATTTAGCTTCATCCATCTTCTCATCACCTCTGACCATTTTCCCTGTCACTGCTGAAGAAAAGCTTCCCCACAGCAGAATGCTGTCTCCACCATGTGTGATGGTGGGGATGGTGTTTTCAGGGTGATGTGTGGTGTTAGTTTTCCTCCAGAATTGCCCTGTATTTAGCTCCATCCATCTACTCATCACCTCTGACCAGCTTCCCTGCCCCTGATGAAAAAAAACCTCCTCACAGTAGAATGCTGCCTCCACCCTGTGTGACGATGGGGATGGTGTTTTTAGGGTGATGCGTGGTCTTAGTTTTCCTCCAGAATTGCCCTGTATTTAGCTCCATCCATCTACTCATCACCTCTGACCAGCTTCCATGCCCCTGATGAAAAAAAACATCCTCACAGTAGAATGCTGCCTCCACCATATGTGACGGTGAGAATGGTGTTTTCAGAGTGATTTGTAGTGTTACTTTTCCTCCAGAATTCCCCTATATTTAGCTTCATCCATGTTCTCATCACCTCTGACCATTTTCCCTGTCACTGCTGAAGAAAAGCTTCCCCACAGCAGAATGCTGTCTCCACCATGTGTGATGGTGGGGATGGTGTTTTCAGGGTGATGTGTATTGTTAGTTTTCCTACAGGATTACCCTGTATTTAGCTCATCCATCTTCTCATCACCTCTGACCATCTTCCCTGCCTCTGCTGAAGAAAAGCCTCCCCACACCAGAATGCTGCCTCCACCATGTGTGACTGTGAGGATGGTGTTTTCAGGGTGTTGTACAGTGTGCTGTGCTCTCTGTTGCTCCTCCAGTGACCATGGGCTTCTTGGTTACTTCTCTAATCAGGGCTCTCCTTCTTGGGATGTCAGTTTTTGTGGACAGCCGTGTCTTGGTAGGTTTGCAGTTGTGCCGTACTCCTTCCATTTTTTGGATGACGGATTGAACAGTGCTCTGTGAGATGCTTAGAGCTTGAGATATTTTTTTATACCCTAAACCTGCTTTACTCAACTTTATCCCTGACCTGTCTGGTGTGTTTCTTTGTTTTCATGATGATGTTTAATCTCTCATGGGCCTCTTGGTTGCTCTCCTTCATGGGATATCAGTTTCAGTGGACGGCCATATCTTGGTAGGTATCCAGTTGTACCATACACCTTCCATTTTTGGATGATGGGTTGATTAATATTCCAAGAGATTTTCAGGAATTAGGCTATTTTTTATAACCTAACCCTGCTTTATTCTTCTCCACAACTTTATCACTGACCTGTCTGGTGTGTTCCTTGGTTTTCACAATGCTGTTTAATCCCTAATATTCTCACACAGACCTCTGAGGCCTTCACAGAACAGCGCTAGTCATACAGTTACTATTATTCTAGCATAGTAGAACAATAGCCGGCAGCAATCTTGAATGTATGGGCAGTTTTAGTTTTGCTGGAGGTAGGCGGATATGGAGGGGGCACATACTTTCCCTATACAGTGTATGTTAGAGAATATTGCTAATGCTATGAAAACCCTTAATTCAAGGCAAAAACGTCTATAAAAGATGTAAAGGAGCGACATGGATAAAATAATCCCGGGATATGATAATAAGCGGATTATGTATTTAGGTGGATTATGGTGGAACATTATAGAGTGGAAGGAATTATATGTTGAGAATAACGTATATACCATATTCGATGCGATTATATCCTTAAGTCTAGGCTTATACGATCCTTGCCCTGAGTCCGGCCGCCTCATGCCACCCTCTTATGCCTTTCACTTGGATTATGGAGCTAATTGATAGAGGAACGCAGCGGAAGTTGCACTTTAATTAAAATGCCTTTGGAAAGGTTACGCAAGCCTGAGCAATTATGTCTGATATTTTATACGCTGCTTTCTATATTATGAATTCCTCACTGATCCCCCCTGGGTGACGTCCAGTCACACCACACTTCCCTCCTCATTATCACCGGCCACGCAACTGTCTAGTGTTTAAGGTAAAGCCGAGGAAAATCCAACATAAAAGTGAATTCAGTATTAATTCTTACACAATTTACTCTATGAGGTTTAATGGTGACTAATGTTCTACAAATGTCTAACTAGTGACTACTGTCCATACAAGAATTCAACTAATATAATACTGCCCCTATGTGCAAGAATATAACTACTATAATACTGCCCCTATGTACAAGAATATAACTATTATAATACTGCCTCTATGTACAAGAATATAACTACTATAATACTGCCCCTATGTACAAGAATATAACTATTATAATACTGCCTCTATGTACAAGAATATAACTACTATAATACTGCCCCTATGTACAGGAATATAACTACTATAATACTGCTCCTATATACAAGAATATAACTACTATAATACTGCCCCTATGTACAAGAATATAACTACTATAATACTGCCCCTATGTGCAAGAATATAACTACTATAATACTGCCCCTATGTACAAGAATATAACTACTATAATACTGCCCCTATGTGCAAGAATATAACTGCTATAATACTGCTCCTATATACAAGAATATAACTACTATAATACTGCCCCTATGTGCAAGAATATAACTACTATAATACTGCCCCTATGTACAAGAATATAACTACTATAATACTGCCCCTACGTGCAAGAATATAACTGCTATAATACTGCTCCTATATACAAGAATATAACTACTATAATACTGCCCCTATGTACAAGAATATAACTACTATAATACTGCTTCTATGTACAAGAATATAACTACTATAATACTGCCCCTATGTACAAGAATATAACTACTATAATACTGCTTCTATGTACAAGAATATAACTACTATAATACTGCCCCTATGTACAAGAATATAACTACTATAATACTGCCCCTATGTACAAGAATATAATTACTATAATACTGCCCCTATGTACAAGAATATAACTACTATAATACTGCCCCTATGTACAAGAATATAACTACTATAATACTGCCCCTATGTACAAGAATATAACTACTATAATACTGCCCCTATGTACAAGAATATAACTACTATAATACTGCCCCTATGTACAAGAATATAGCTACTATAATACTGCTCCTATGTACAAGAATATAATTACTATAATACTGCCCCTATATGCAAGAATATAACTACTATAATACTGCTCCCTATGTACAAGAATATAACTACTATAATACTGCCCCCTATGTACAAGAATATAACTACTATAATACTGCCCTATGTACAAGAATATAACTACTATAATACTGCTCCTATGTACAAGAATATAACTACTATAATACTGCCCCTATGTACAAGAATATAACTACTATAATACTGCTCCTATATACAAGAATATAAGTACTATAATACTGCTCCTATGTACAAGAATATAACTACTATAATACTGCCCCCTATGTACAAGTACTATAATACTGCCCCCTATGTACAAGAATATAACTACTATAATACTGCTCCTATGTACAAGAATATAACTACTATAATACTGCTCCTATATACAAGAATATAACTACTATAATACTGCTCCTATGTACAAGAATATAACTACTATAATACTGCCCTATGTACAAGAATATAACTACTATAATACTGCTCCTATATACAAGAATATAACTACTATAATACTGCTCCTATGTACAAGAATATAACTACTATAATACTGCCCCTATGTACAAGAATATAACTACTATACATGTTGGATCCCCTCCCCCCAGTATCATTCCCCCTTCGCTCCATAGGCCGTGTGTAGTACTTCTATGGCTGTGATGCAGTCGGCACTTTATATCATGTAACGTGCGGTCCTGATACAGAGTAAGGCGGATCTGGTTACATAAATGATGTACATTAGAGGGGCTTTTGAAGAGCTGACACCAAACATTGACCCCGCAGTTATGAATGAAAGGCTGATGTGATGAGCGGCGCTGTACAGAGGGGTGTGCGGGTTCCTCTCGGCAGGAGAGACTCTTCCCTTTCATGTAGTGCACAGTCCTATTACCGCTCATATGAGGACGCCCGAGGCCATACTACAACCCCGCACTAATGCGGCTGTCGCTATCGGTTACCGGAGAACCGACACAACACAGGCACTTAGAAGAAGGGATTTCCTTTAACGTCAACGTCACCCTGACTCCTAGGACTCGTACAAGTCATGACATGGAGGGTCCGCAGCACTGCTCAATACAAGCAACTCTCACTCTTTTCTCTATCTCTCTCTCTCTCCCTTTCTCTATCTCTCTCTTTCTCTCCTCTCTCACTCTCTTCTCTCTTTCTCTCCTCTCTCACTCTCTTCTCTCTTTCTCTCTCTTTCTCTTACTCTTTTTCTCTCTCTTTCTCTCTCTTTTTCTCTCCTCTCTCACTCTCTTCTCTCTCTCTCTTTCTCTCTCTTTTTCTCTCCTCTCTCACTCTCTTCTCTCTCTCTTTCTCTCTCTTTCTCTCTCTTTCTGTCTCTCTCTTTCTCTCTCTCTTTTTCTCTCTCTCTTCCTTTTCTCTATTTTTTTCTCTCTCTATCTGTTTCTGTCACCCTCTCTTTTTTTCTCTTTTTCTCTCGCTCTTATCTTTATCTCTCTTTTGCTCTCTCTCTCTTTTTCCTATTTCTCTCTTCTTTCTCTCTTTTCTTTCGCTTTCTCTTTTCTTTTTCTCTTTCTCTCTTTTCTTTCTCTGCTGCTATTTCTCTTTCTATCTCTTTCTGTCACTCACTCTCTCTTTCTCTCTCGTTCTCTCTCTTTTTCTTTCTTTTTTTTCCCTCTCTGCTTCTATTTCTTTCTCCTTTCTATCTCTCTCGCTCTGTTTTTGTTTCTCTTTTTCTCTCTCACTCTTTTTTTCTCTCTCTCTTTTTCTCTCTTTCTCTCTCGCTCTTTTCTTTTTCTCTCCCTTTCTCTCACACTATTCTATCTCTCTCTTTTTAACTCTCTCTTCCTTTTCTCTCTTTTTTTCTCTATCTTTTTCTCTCACCCTTCTCTCTTTTTGTCTCTCGTTTCTTTCTCTCTTTTTTCTCTGTCTCTTTCTCTGTCTCTTTCTCTCGCTTTTTTCTTTATCTTTCTCTCGCTCTTTTCTTTATTTTTCTCTTTTTTTTCTCTCTTTTTTTTCTCTTTCCTTTTTCTCTCTTTCTCTCTTTTCTTTCTGTGTCTTTCTCTTTTCTTTCTCGCTTTTCTTTTTCTTTCCCTCTTTTTCTCTCTTTCCTTTCTCCCTCTTTTCTTTCTCTGCTTCTATTTCTCTCTTTCTATCACTTTCTGTCACTCTCTTTCTCTCTCTCATTCTCTCTCTTTTTCTTTCTCTTTTTTTCCCCTCTCTGCTTCTATTTCTTTCTCCTTTCTATCTCTTTCGCGCTGTTTTTGTTTCTCTCTTTTTCTCTCTCTCTTTCTCTCTCGCTCTTTTCTTTTTCTTTCCCTTTCTCTCACTCTATTCTTTCTCTCTCTCTTCCTTTTCTCTTTTTTTTCTCTCACCCTCTCTTTTTCTCTCTCTTGTTTCTTTATCTCTCTTTTTTCTCTGTCTCTTTCTCTCGCTTTTTTCTTTCTTTCGATCTTTTCTTTATTTTTCTCTTTTTCTCTCTCTTTTTCTCTTTCCTTTTTCTCTCTCTCTATTTTCTCTTTCTTTTTCTCTCTTGCTTTCCCTCTTTTCTTTCTCTCTTTTCCCCTCTCTCTTTTCTTTCTTTGTCTTTCTCTGTTTTCTTTCCCTCTGTCTCTCTCTTTTCTTTCTCCCACTTTTCTTTCTCTGCTTCTATTTCTCTCTTTCTATCTCTTTCTGTCACTCTCTCGTTCTTTCTCTCATTCTCTCTCTTTTTTTCTCTTTCTGCTTCTATTTCTTTCTCCTTTCTATCTCTTTTTGTTTTTGTTTCTTTCTCTATTTCTCTCTCTCTTTTTCACTGTTTTTGTTTCTCTCTCTTTCTCTCTTTTTTTCTCTCTCTGCTTCTATTTCTCCTTTCTATCTCTTTCACTCTGTTTTTGTTTCTCTCTCAGTTTCTCGTTCTCTCTTTTTCTCTCAGTTTTTGTATTTATATCCTTTCAAGCATTTCTTTAAAAAGAAAACAAAATGAGATCTCTTGTACCTTTCCCTCTAGTCACTGGGGCTTTTATTTAGGCTTATTATCATCAGAGGCAAGTTTACAAAGACAGGTAACTACTCTATACACAGCTGATAACATGGGATCCACCAATCACAATAGGTGATGTCACAGCTCACCTCCTCCTACTTTGCACACACTCATTAGAAGCTTCAATACAAAATATAGTTTCAGAGTCTGTTAATTGTGGCTAATGTGCATGTGCAATTTATGAAACAACAAGAAGTTAGAGTCGCAAAAATGCTCTAGTCGCTGCTGTGAAAAATTACAAAATATATATCTAATATATAAAGCTGAATGTGTGTGTATGTGTGTGTGTGTATGTGTGTGTGTGTATGTCCGGGATTGGCATCTGCACCGTCGCAGCTACAGCCACAAAATTTTGCACACTCACACGTCTGGACCCCGAGAGCGTCATAGGCTATGTTTTGAGGGGAAATTTTAACCCCGCTCTTTACAGTTATTCGCCAAAAAAATCTGCCTCCATTAAAGCAAATGGAGCTGAGAGCCACAGTGCAGCCAGAACTTCAGAAGAATGCGCAGCCACGCCCTTATATGGAATGTTGGCGTGTTACAATGCAGCCAGGGAAAGAGACAGACGCAGACAGGGAAAGAGGCAGACACAGACAGGGTAGGAAACAGACATAGACAGGATGAGAGACAGACACAGACAAAGAGACAGACTGACAGGGAAAGAGACAGACAGGGAAAGAGAGGGAAAGAGAGAGACAGGTTAAGAGACAGACACAGACAGAGACAGACAGAGGGAAACAGTCAGACAGGGAGAGGGAAAGAGACAGACAAAGACAGGTAAAGGGACAGACAAAGAGACAGACACAGGGAAAGGGAAAGAGGGAAAGAGACAGACAGGGAAAGAGAGGGAAAGAGACAGACAGGGAAAGAGACAGACAGGGAAAGTGACAGAGATAGACTATTTTGTTAACAGCAGTTATTAACCCGGGCGAAGCCGGGTAGTACAGCTATCTAATATATAAAGCTGAATGTGTGTGTATGTGTGTGTATGTGTGTGTGTGTATGTCCGGTATTGGCATCCGCACCGTCGCAGCTACAGCCACAAAATTTTGCACACTCACACTTCTGGACCCCTAGAGCGTCATAGGCTATGTTTTGAGGGGAAATTTTAACCCCACTCTTTACAGTTATTCGCCAAAAAACCTGCCTCCATTAAAGCGAATGGAGCTGAGAGCCACAGTGCAGCCAGAACTTCAGAAGAATGCGCAGCCACGCCCTTATATGGAATGTTGGCGTGTTACAATGCAGCCAGGGAAAGAGACAGACGCAGACAGGGAAAGAGGCAGACACAGACAGGGTAAGAAACAGACATAGACAGGATGAGAGACAGACACAGACAAAGAGTCAGACTGACAGGGAAAGAGACAGACAGGGAAAGAGAGGGAAAGAGAGAGACAGGTTAAGAGACAGACACAGACAGAGACAGACAGAGGGAAACAGTCAGACAGGGAGAGGGAAAGAGACAGACAAAGACAGGTAAAGGGACAGACAAAGAGACAGACACAGGGAAAGAGACAGACAGGGAAAGAGACAGACAGGGAAAGAGACAGACAGGGAAAGAGACAGACAGGGAAAGAGACAGACAGGGAAAGTGACAGAGATAGACTATTTTGTTAACAGCAGTTATTAACCCGGGCGAAGCCGGGTAGTACAGCTAGTCTAATATATAAAGCTGAATGTGTGTGTGTGTATGTGTGTGTATGTGTGTGTGTGTATGTCCGGTATTGGCATCCGCACCGTCGCAGCTACAGCCACAAAATTTTGCACACTCACACTTCTGGACCCCGAGAGCGTCATAGGCTATGTTTTGAGGGGAAATTTTAACCCCACTCTTTACAGTTATTCGCCAAAAAACCTGCCTCCATTAAAGCGAATGGAGCTGGGTTCCACAGTGCAGCCAGATCTTCAGAAGAATGTGCAGCCATGCCCTTATATGGAATGTTGGCGTGTCACAATGCAGCCAGGGAAAGAGACAGACATAGACAGGGAAAGAGGCAGACACAGACAGGGTAAGAGACAGACACAAAGAGACAGACACAGACAGGGAAAGAGGCAGACACAGGGTAAGAAACAGACATAGACAAGGTAAGAGACAGACACAAAGAGACAGACACAAAGAGACAGACACAGACAAAGACAGACAGACACAGGGAAACAGACAGACAGGGAAAGAAAGGGAAAGAGACAGACAGGGTAAGAGACAGAGGGAAAGAGACACACAGGGAAAGTGACAGACAGGGAAAGAGATAGATAGACAGGGAAAGAGATAGATAGACAGGGAAAGAGATAGATAGACAGGGAAAGAGATTGAGACAGACAGACAAAGAGAGAGCCAGAGATATATACAGACAGGGAGACAGACATAATTACATTTATATGTATTTGTTTTGTGGTTTTTGTGTGCAGAATACATTTTTGTTAATACATTCTATTTTGTTAACAGCAGTTATTAACCCGGGCGAAGCCGGGTAGTACAGCTAGTATTTATATATATATATATATATATATATATATATATATATATATATATATATATATATATATATATATAAAATTATTATTATTTTTTTTTCTTTTAGTAAAGATTGTGATAAGGGAAAGAGAAAACATTAGCAAAATTGTTCAGCAAGAAATTGAACACAAAAAATGTGATTTAGGCAGTGGGTAATTTTCCGATCATCGTTCTCCTGTAAACCAATAAATTACAAAAAAAATGTAGCTGCCGCCCAATATCTGATCATGCGCACTGGTGAACGTACCCAAGTCTAGGCATGCCCACTGGTGAACATACCCATATCTGAGCATGTCCACTGGTGAACATACCCATATTTCACCATGCCCACTGGTGAACACACTCATATCTGAGCATGCCCACTGGTGAACGTACCCATGTCTAGGCATGCCCACTGGTGAACGTCCCCATATCTGAGCATGCCCACTGGTGAACGTACCCATGTCTAGGCATGCCCACTGGTGAACGTCCCCATATCTGAGCATGCCCACTGGTGAACGTCCCCATATCTGAGCATGCCCACTGGTGAACGTCCCCTTGAAGGCCAGCTCCGCACGTATCACATCTGCTATGGAAAATTTTCACCGGAAGCCAGGACGATTGTTTTCGGGGTTTTTTGGGGTTAGTTTTATCATTTTTTACGTCTGAATGTTTGTGATGTGTTTGTACTTTTTGGTAGCGACACTAGTTACATTGAGGTCATCTTGGGATCGTGCCGGAACGGAAAATGTCCAGACGTCACGTGGCCCCCACCTCCAGGTGACCCTCCGGCCACTGACGAGCGGTAAGAAGAGACCGGGATCAGTTACACAGAGAAGAAAAGGCCATCGCCGGAGACCTGACGGGAGGACATAGGCTTCTGTGTGCGATACCGCCTGATAATAAGCGAGAAGCCTCCGCATTGTGCGTGCATCTATAGACGCTGCATTAAGACGTCCTTGAGGAAGGACACAGGAGACGAATGACGGCGGTATATTCATGGATTACACAGCTCCTCGCTCTCCATATACTGCTACACAGTAAAGAAGCCACTATAACCAACAATATTCTATTAATGCCGCACAACGTGCACGTATTATCCCGAATAATGTCATGTCTGAGCCGAGGAATCATCATCTCCGGCTAAAAGTGCAACACAAGTCACCGATACAAGACTCAAGTGTATAGTGTCAATCTGTGCGGACGCCACTCACTACTACCATAATACTGCCCCAATGTACAAGAGTATAACTACTATAATATGTCACGCTCCCCGGGTCCTTGGCTTCCCTCCCCGGGTCCTCAGCCCCGCTCCCCGGCTCACCTGCCACGCTCCCCGCTCTCCAGCCTCCGGTCCCCGTCCTTCCCAGGCCCCCTGGTCCCCGATCGCGGCGCCCGACGGCTTCCCAGGCCCTGGCCGGCTCCCCTGCGTCCTCTTCTCAGCCTCCTTCCCTGGCTTCTGGCACCCGGGCTGCGCGCATGCGCATTAGGGCGCGCGCGCGGTCACTGACCCTTTCTTAAAGGGCCAGCGTCCATTAACAGGTAATGAGGCTAATCAGGTACAGGGTATAAAGGGGTGTATTGTCCAAGGGGGCGGGGCCTGATCTTCGTGTTCCCTAAGCTAGGAGTCAGGTCTCCTGGTGTTTCAGTGCGTGTACTCACCTATCTCTCTTTGTAGAGCCGTGCTTGCTTCGCCATCCAGTCTGCCGTATCCTGAACCCCGAACGCTGTCCTTCTGCCATCCTGACAGTCCGCACCATCTCGGATCCCTGCGGTGACCCGTCATCTTGCTCCCAAGGTTCCGGACCCCGCCTGACATCATCTCGGCTTCCGAACCTGAGCTGCGTCACCCGGACTACCACCCGTAACTCCGTGGTCCCAGGGACTTCTCCGCTATTCCCGTGTGCAAGGACTGTTCTGCTGTTTCTAGTGTTCCAGCTGCCGGACTCTTTCCTACCATCTAGGAGTTCGGTCCAGTGGATCCACCTCCTGGGCCTGCCCGCACACCTGGCCGTGACAGTAAGATCAGGCCATGGATCCCGCTGCAGCACTAGCGGCCTTGCAAGAGGAACTCCAACGCCAGCGTGAAGTCCAGACCCGCATGCTGAACTTCATGACTTCCGTGGACACCCGCCTGACCACGCTACAAGCGGCAGTCACGTCTACAACATCCCAAGCCGCCACTAGTCAAGCCACGTCCCCCGCTCCCGTGGCCGCTTCTTCGGATGCTTCCAGACTGCGTTTGGCCTCACCACCCCGGTACGCCGGAGATCCCAAGACCTGCAGGGGGTTTATAAACCAATGCTCCCTCCACTTCACGCAGCTGCCACATCTGTTTGCCTCCGACCAAGCCAAGGTCGCCTTCATCATGTCTCACCTGGAGGGCGAGGCACTGGCGTGGATGAACCCGTTGTGGGAGAAGGAGGACCCTATGACCAAGGATCTCCAAGAGTTCCTGCAGGCCTTCCGCAGCACCTTTGACGAGCCGGGACGCGCCTCTGCGTCTGCTTCATCCCTCCTCCGCTTACGTCAAGGAACACTGACGGTGGGCCAATACGCCATCCGTTTCCGCACGTTGGCTTCTGAACTCGGGTGGAATAATGAGGCCCTAACAGCCGCCTTCTGGGAAGGACTCTCGAGTCGCATCAAAGATGAGTTGGCGGGTCGTGACGTGCCCTCCACCCTAGATGCCCTGATTGCCCTAGCAACTCGAGTGGACATTCGTTTTCAGGAGCGCTCCAAAGAGCTGTCTCGGGAGAGACGTCCGGTACGGCATTCCCCTCCTCCACAGAAGTCCTCCGTATCGCAGTCATCAACAGCTGGGATTCCCGTCCAAGAGCCCATGCAGATCGACCGAGTACGGCAATCTGAACAACGTCGAGCAGAGCGGCTCGCCAAGGGCCTCTGCTTTTACTGCGGAGAGGACACTCACCTCCTACGCTCCTGTCCGGAAAGGCCGGGAAACTCCAAAGCCTAGGGTTGGTAGGAGAGGCCACCCTAGGTGCTGGGACTCTCTCAGACCCGGTTATGTGGACTGTGCAAGTGTCAACGGGAGAGACGCGCTTCACGGCTGAGGCATACCTCGACTCTGGAGCAGCAGGCAATTTCATCCAGCAGGCCACGGTGGACAAGTACCAGCTGCTTGTTACTCTACTCGAGAAGCCCCTAGTGATTGCCTCTGTGGATGGGAGACCCCTCTCTGATACCATCTCCTGGGTCACCAGACCGGTCGAACTGCGTATCGGTGCCCTGCACACCGAGAACATCACTTTCTACGTCCTTCCACACATGTCCCATCAAATCCTGCTGGGACTTCCCTGGTTGCGGACACACGAACCATCAGTCAGCTGGGGTACTGGCGAAATCACCCGATGGGGTTCTGCTTGTCATGAGAAGTGTCTGAAGCCCATACAACCTATCCGACGACCTCCGGTTCCAGAGAACCTACCGGAACTGCCCTCGGCCTATTGGTCCTTCGCAGACGTTTTTGACAAGAAGGAGTCTGAGGTACTTCCGCCACACCGTCCCTACGATTGTGCCATCGACCTGCTCCCAGGAACAACACCACCTCGAGGACGGATATATCCGTTGTCTCCGGCCGAAACCAGGGCCATGTCTACCTACATCACAGAGAGCCTGGCAAAAGGATTCATCCGGAGATCCTCCTCTCCTGCGGGAGCAGGCTTCTTCTTCGTGAAGAAGAAAGAGGGTGACCTACGCCCATGCATCGACTACCGGGGTTTGAATCAGATCACCGTCAAAAACAAGTACCCTCTGCCGCTCATCCCCGAATTGTTCGACCGGCTCAGGGGAGCCCGTGTGTTCACCAAGCTGGATCTTCGGGGTGCCTACAACCTAGTTCGTATCCGCTCTGGGGACGAATGGAAGACCGCGTTTAATACTCGCGATGGGCACTATGAATACTGCGTGATGCCCTTCGGCCTGTGTAACGCACCAGCTGTCTTCCAAGAATTGGTGAACGACATATTCCGGGACCTCCTCTACGTCTGTGTCGTAGTTTATCTGGATGACATCCTTATCTTCTCTCCGGACCTCCAGACCCATAGAGAGAACGTACAGCTGGTTCTGCAAAGACTGAGGGAGAATCGTCTTTACGCCAAATATGAGAAATGCGTCTTTGAGCAGTCTTCTCTCCCTTTCCTGGGATACATCATATCGGGCACTGGACTGCAGATGGATCCAAAGAAGGTCTCCTCCATACTCAACTGGCCTCCTCCTTCTGGACTGAAGGCAATCCAACGGTTCCTGGGATTCGCCAACTACTACCGCCAGTTTATCCCTCACTTCTCTGCCCTGACTGCTCCTCTCTCCGCTTTGACCAAAAAGGAGGCTAATCCAAAGGACTGGTCACCTGCAGCCGACGCCGCGTTTTGCTCCCTGAAGCGAGCATTTGCCTCCGCTCCTGTACTCCATCGTCCGGAGTTAAACCGCCAGTTCACCTTGGAAGTGGATGCCTCCTCCTCGGGAGCTGGAGCAGTGCTCATGCAGAAATCCTCCTCCGGCAAGATGGTGACTTGCGGTTTCTTCTCCAAGAGCTTCTCAGCGCCGGAACGTAATTACACCATCGGTGACCGAGAACTATTGGCGGTCAAACTGGCTCTGGAGGAGTGGCGCTACCTCCTGGAAGGAGCAGTGTACCCCGTGATTATCTACACGGACCACAAGAACCTGGAATACCTGCGGTCCGCTCAGCGACTGAACCCACGGCAAGCCAGGTGGTCCTTATTCTTTGCCAGGTTTGACTTCCAGCTCCATTTCAGACCCGCGGACAAGAATGTACGCGCTGATGCCTTGTCTAGGTCTTTCGTGCCCATGGAGCAGGAGGAAGAGACTACCCAACCTATCATCCCTCCTAGCAAGATTATTCCGGTGGCCCCTGTCACTCTGGCCCAGATACCGCCCGGAAAGACCTACGTCTCTGAAACTGACAGGCAAAAAGTGTTACACTGGGGTCATGCCTCCAAAACAGCCGGTCATGCAGGCCAGAAGAGAACATGGGGTGCGATTGTACGCCATTACTGGTGGCCATCCCTTCGCACGGACGTCGCTGCTTATGTCTCTGCCTGCTCCTCTTGTGCCAGGAACAAGACGCCCAAACACCTGCCCTATGGCCGTCTACTGCCTCTGCCTATACCCTCAGTTCCGTGGCAACACATAGCGATGGATTTTATTACGGACTTGCCATTATCCTCCGGACACACAGTCATATGGGTCGTGGTGGACCGGTTCTCCAAAATGGCTCACTTCATCCCCATGGCTGGACTGCCCTCTGCTCAGGAACTCGCGGAAGCCTATATCCATCACATCTTCCGCTTGCATGGCTTTCCATCCCACATCGTGTCCGACAGAGGAACTCAGTTCACCTCCCGCTTCTGGAGGGCGCTCTGCAAGCATCTGGGAGTAACTCTGGACTTTTCTTCCGCATACCATCCTCAGTCTAATGGCCAAGTGGAGAGGGTCAATCAAATCTTGACATCCTTCTTACGTCACTATGTCAACGCCCATCACGACGACTGGTCCACGCTTCTGCCTTGGGCTGAATTCTCACATAACCACCATATCAGTGAGTCGTCCTCCAAATCTCCCTTCCATGTCGTTTACGGACTACAGCCCTCCGTTCCATTGCCTATATCCCCTTCTTCGGATGTCCCTGCGGCTGATACTGTAGCCCGTGACTTCGCTACCATTTGGGACTCTGTCAAGGCGTCCCTTGGACGCGCTTCCCAGCGGATGAAGAAACACGCTGACAAGAGGCGTCTGGACCCTCCGTGTTTCTCTCCTGGTGACCTGGTCTGGCTTGCTTCCCAGTACATCCGATTGAAGATACCTTCCTACAAGCTGGGTCCTCGCTACATCGGGCCGTTTAAGGTCCTCAGCAAGATCAATGAGGTCTCCTACAAGCTACAGCTCCCGGCCACGATGAGGATACCCAACTCCTTCCACGTCTCCCTGCTCAAGCCGGTCGTCCTTGGTCCCTTCTCCGCTGCTGCCTGTCCGGCTCCTCCACCTATTGCCGATGACGACATCTATGCGGTAAGGGATATCGTGGCCATGAAGACCGTACGAGGTCGACAGTTCTTCCTGGTGGACTGGGAAGGGTATGGTCCTGAGGATAGGTCCTGGGAGCCCAGGGAGAACGTGGGCACTCCTCTGATCCGTGCCTTCATGTCCCGGTTGCGGGGAGGGGGGCGTGGGGGGGGGGGGTACTGTCACGCTCCCCGGGTCCTTGGCTTCCCTCCCCGGGTCCTCAGCCCCGCTCCCCGGCTCACCTGCCACGCTCCCCGCTCTCCAGCCTCCGGTCCCCGTCCTTCCCAGGCCCCCTGGTCCCCGATCGCGGCGCCCGACGGCTTCCCAGGCCCTGGCCGGCTCCCCTGCGTCCTCTTCTCAGCCTCCTTCCCTGGCTTCTGGCACCCGGGCTGCGCGCATGCGCATTAGGGCGCGCGCGCGGTCACTGACCCTTTCTTAAAGGGCCAGCGTCCATTAACAGGTAATGAGGCTAATCAGGTACAGGGTATAAAGGGGTGTATTGTCCAAGGGGGCGGGGCCTGATCTTCGTGTTCCCTAAGCTAGGAGTCAGGTCTCCTGGTGTTTCAGTGCGTGTACTCACCTATCTCTCTTTGTAGAGCCGTGCTTGCTTCGCCATCCAGTCTGCCGTATCCTGAACCCCGAACGCTGTCCTTCTGCCATCCTGACAGTCCGCACCATCTCGGATCCCTGCGGTGACCCGTCATCTTGCTCCCAAGGTTCCGGACCCCGCCTGACATCATCTCGGCTTCCGAACCTGAGCTGCGTCACCCGGACTACCACCCGTAACTCCGTGGTCCCAGGGACTTCTCCGCTATTCCCGTGTGCAAGGACTGTTCTGCTGTTTCTAGTGTTCCAGCTGCCGGACTCTTTCCTACCATCTAGGAGTTCGGTCCAGTGGATCCACCTCCTGGGCCTGCCCGCACACCTGGCCGTGACATAATACTGCCTCTATGTACAAGAATATAACTACTATACTGACCCTATGTACAAGAATATAACTACTATAATACTGCCCCCTATATACAAGAATATAACTACTATAATACTGCTCCCTATGTACAAGAATATAACTACTATAATACTGCCCCTATGTACAAGAATATAACTACTATAATACTGCTCCTATGTACAAGAATATCACTACTATAATACTGCCTCTATGTACAAGAATATAACTACTATAATACTGCCCCTATGTACAAGAATAAAATTACTATAATACTGCCCCCTATGTACAAGAATATAACTACTATAATACTGCCTCTATGTACAAGAATATAACTACTATAATACTGCCCCTATATACAAGAATATAACTACTATAATACTGCCCCTATGTACAAGAATAAAATTACTATAATACTGCCCCCTATGTACAAGAATATAACTACTATAATACTGCCCCTATGTACAAGAATATAACTACTATAATACTGCCCCCTATGTACAAGAATATAACTACTATAATACTGCTCCTATGTACAAGAATATCACTACTATAATACTGCCCCTATGTACAAGAATATAACTACTATAATACTGCCCCCTATGTACAAGAATATAACTGCTATAATACTGCCCCAATGTACAAGAATATAACTACTATAATACTTTCCCCTATGTACAAGAATATAACTACTATAATACTGCCCTCTATGTACAAGAATATAACTGCTATAATACTGCTCCCTATGTACAAGAATATAACTACTATAATACTGCCCCAATGTACAAGAGTATAACTACTATAATACTGCTCCCTATGGACAAGAATATAACTACTATAATACTGCCCCAATGTACAAGAATATAACTACTATAATACTGCTCCTATGGACAAGAATATAACTACTATAATACTGCCCCAATGTACAAGAATATAACTACTATAACACTGCCCCTATGTACAAGAATATAACTACTATAATACTGCCTCTATGTACAAGAATATAACTACTATAATACTGCCTCTATGTACAAGAATATAACTACTATACTGCCCCTATGTACAAGAATATAACTACTATAATACTGCTCCTATGTACAAGAATATCACTACTATAATACTGCCCCTATGTACAAGAATATAACTACTATAATACTGCCCCCTATGTACAAGAATATAACTGCTATAATACTGCCCCAATGTACAAGAATATAACTACTATAATACTGCTCCTATATACAAGAATATAACTACTATAATACTGCTCCCTATGTACAAGAATATAACTACTATAATACTTTCCCCTATGTACAAGAATATAACTACTATAATACTGCCCCCTATGTACAAGAATATAACTGCTATAATACTGCTCCCTATGTACAAGAATATAACTACTATAATACTGCCCCAATGTACAAGAGTATAACTACTATAATACTGCTCCCTATGTACAAGAATATAACTACTATAATACTGCCCCAATGTACAAGAGTATAACTACTATAATACTGCTCCCTATGTACAAGAATATAACTACTATAATACTGCCCCTATGTACAAGAGTATAACTACTATAATACTGCCCCTTATGTACAAGAATATAACTACTATAATACTGCCCCTATGTACAAGAGTATAACTACTATAATACTGCTCCCTATGTACAAGAATATAACTACTATAATACTGCCCCTATGTACAAGAATATAACTACTATAATACTGCCCCAATGTACAAGAGTATAACTACTATAATACTGCTCCCTATGTACAAGAATATAACTATTATAATACTGCCCCTATGTACAAGAGTATAACTACTATAATACTGCCCCAATGTACAAGAATATAACTACTATAATACTGCCCCAATGTACAAGAATATAACTACTATAATACTGCCCCCTATGTACAAGAATATAACTACTATAATATATTGTACATTGTACAAGAATATAACTACTATAATACTGCCCCTATGTACAGGAATATAACTACTATAATACTGCCCCTATGTACAGGAATATAACTACTATAATACTGCCCCTATATACAAGAATATAACTACTATAATACTGCTCCTATGTACAAGAATATAACTACTATAATACTGCCCCAATGTACAAGAATATATCTACTATAATACTGCTCCTATGTACAAGAATATAACCACTATAATACTGCCCCTATGTACAAGAATATAACTACTATAATACTGCCCCTATATACAAGAATATAACTACTATGTCTCATATTCTTGTACATAGGGGGTAGTATTATAGTGGTTATATTCTTGTACATAGGAGCAGTATTATAGTAGATATATTCTTGTACATAGGAGCAGTATTATAGTAGTTATATGTCTGAGCCGAGGAATCATCTCCGGCTAAAAGGGCAACACAAGTCACCGATACAAGACTCAAGTGTATAGTGTCAATCTGTGCGGACGCCACTCACTACTACTATAATACTGCCCCAATGTACAAGAATATAACTACTATAATACTGCTCCTATGGACAAGAATATAACTACTATAATACTGCCCCAATGTACAAGAATATAACTACTATAACACTGCCCCTATGTACAAGAATATAACTACTATAATACTGCCTCTATGTACAAGAATATAACTACTATAATACTGCCTCTATGTACAAGAATATAACTACTATAATACTGCCCCCTATGTACAAGAATATAACTACTATAATACTGCCCTATGTACAAGAATATAACTACTATAATACTGCCCCTATGTACAAGAATATATCTACTATAATACTGCTCCTATGTACAAGAATATAACCACTATAATACTGCCCCTATGTACAAGAATATAACTACTATAATACTGCCCCTATATACAAGAATATAACTACTATGTCTCATATTCTTGTACATAGGGGGTAGTATTATAGTGGTTATATTCTTGTACATAGGAGCAGTATTATAGTAGATATATTCTTGTACATAGGAGCAGTATTATAGTAGTTATATGTCTGAGCCGAGGAATCATCTCCGGCTAAAAGGGCAACACAAGTCACCGATACAAGACTCAAGTGTATAGTGTCAATCTGTGCGGACGCCACTCACTACTACTATAATACTGCCCCAATGTACAAGAATATAACTACTATAATACTGCTCCTATGGACAAGAATATAACTACTATAATACTGCCCCAATGTACAAGAATATAACTACTATAACACTGCCCCTATGTACAAGAATATAACTACTATAATACTGCCTCTATGTACAAGAATATAACTACTATAATACTGCCTCTATGTACAAGAATATAACTACTATAATACTGCCCCAATGTACAAGAATATAACTACTATAATACTGCCCCTATGTACAAGAATATAACTACTATAATACTGCCCCTATGTACAAGAATATAACTACTATAATACTGCCCCCTATGTACAAGAATATAACTACTATAATACTGCCCCTATGTACAAGAATATAACTACTATAATACTGCCCCTATGTACAAGAATATAACTACTATAATACTGCCTCTATGTACAAGAATATAACTACTATAATACTGCCCCCTATGTACAAGAATATAACTACTATAATACTGCCCTATGTACAAGAATATAACTACTATAATACTGCCCCTATGTACAAGAATATAACTACTATAATACTGCCCCCTATGTACAAGAATATAACTACTATAATATTGCCCCTATGTACAAGAATATAACTACTATAATACTGCCCCCAAGCTGTGAGGTTGTGTTGAGCAGTTCTCCTGATGTCTGGAGCAGGCCCAGGGCGGGGCCCCCCTGGGTGGGGAAGCTCCCCAGGCAAGGCCCAGGCTTCCCGGCCTACACTGGGACACGGCTCCCAGGCCTCTTCTATTGGGAATACCACCCCCAGAGTCGCTGTGAGACCTGTGACTGTTGCACAAAGCTCCAGCAGGAAAGGAGAAAGTAAGGAATCTGTGTGTAATGTTTTGGGAGGAAAACCAACTCCAAGTGCAGCGAAGAAGCCAGAAGTGAGTAAAGACATGCAGCAGTGTGCAGTGTTGTGATTCCTCCAGAGAAGCCCCGGTCAGTGCACAGCTCCAGCCGCAGCTAAGCCTCCATCACCATCAGGTGTGCAGCTCAGCTCTCCGGCCCGCAGACAGCGGACATCTTGGGAGAAACAGACCCTGCAAGAAAATCTCCAGCAGCAGCATGTGGTGTCCGGCATGGCGAGCTCAGGCCGCACCAGGTCGCAGTCCGGTGCCAGCGGTAAGCAAGTCCCAGTGCCTGGGTCCAGCAAGGCCACCATGCAGACATCTGTGGTGGAGGCCTGTAACAAGCCTGTGTTCAAGGTCCCTGCACCTGTGGCCAAGCCTGAAGCTGTGGAGACGGTGTGTGTACCCGAGCTGCAGCTGGCGGAGGACATACCCGGACTGGTCAGAAAGATGGGTGAGTTACAGGTGATGAAAGGCATGCTGCAGGCGGAGATAAACTGTCTCTAGAATCTGAAGGCCACTGATCCTGACCTGACCTCTGTGTGTGACCAGAGACTAAACAAAAAGGGTTTGGAGCTGGCGAGTGTGGTGCAGGACATGGACTCTGTGCTGGAGAGTATGGGGCCTCTGGTGCAGGACATGGACTCTGTACTGGAGAGTATGGGGCCTCTGGTGCAGGACATGGACTCTGTACTGGAGAGTATGGGGCCTCTGGTGCAGGACATGGACTCTGTGCTGGAGAGTATGGGGCCTCTGGTGCAGGACATGGACTCTGTGCTGGAGAGTATGGGGCCTCTGGTGCAGGACATGGACTCTGTGCTGGAGAGTGTGGGGCCTCTGGTGCAGGACATGGACTCTGTGCTGGAGAGTATGGGGCCCCTGCTGGTGCAGGACATGGACTCTGTGCTGGAGAGTATGGGGCCCCTGGTGCAGGACATGGACTCTGTGCTGGAGAGTATGGGGCCCCTGGTGCAGGACATTGACTCTGTGCTGGAGAGTATGGGGCCCCTGCTGGTGCAGGACATGGACTCTGCGCTGGAGAGTATGGGGCCCCTGCTGGTGCAGGACATGGACTCTGTGCTGGAGAGTATGGGGCCCCTGCTGGTGCAGGACATGGACTCTGTGCTGGAGAGTATGGGGCCTCTGGTGCAGGACATGGACTCTGTGCTGGAGAGTATGGGGCCCCTGGTGCAGGACATGGACTCTGTGCTGGAGAGTATGGGGCCCCTGGTGCAGGACATGGACTCTGTGCTGGAGAGTGTGGGGCCTCTGGTGCAGGACATGGACTCTGTGCTGGAGAGTATGGGGCCCCTGCTGGTGCAGGACATGGACTCTGCGCTGGAGAGTATGGGGCCCCTGCTGGTGCAGGACATGGACTCTGTGCTGGAGAGTATGGGGCCCCTGGTGCAGGACATGGACTCTGTGCTGGAGAGTATGGGGCCCCTGGTGCAGGACATTGACTCTGTGCTGGAGAGTATGGGGCCCCTGCTGGTGCAGGACATGGACTCTGCGCTGGAGAGTATGGGGCCCCTGCTGGTGCAGGACATGGACTCTGTGCTGGAGAGTATGGGGCCCCTGCTGGTGCAGGACATGGACTCTGTGCTGGAGAGTATGGGGCCTCTGGTGCAGGACATGGACTCTGTGCTGGAGAGTATGGGGCCCCTGGTGCAGGACATGGACTCTGTGCTGGAGAGTATGGGGCCCCTGGTGCAGGACATGGACTCTGTGCTGGAGAGTGTGGGGCCTCTGGTGCAGGACATGGACTCTGTGCTGGAGAGTATGGGGCCCCTGCTGGTGCAGGACATGGACTCTGCGCTGGAGAGTATGGGGCCCCTGCTGGTGCAGGACATGGACTCTGCGCTGGAGAGTATGGGGCCCCTGCTGGTGCAGGACATTGACTCTGTGCTGGAGAGTATGGGGCCCCTGCTGGTGCAGGACATTGACTCTGTGCTGGAGAGTATGGGGCCCCTGAAGGAGTCCTATATGACCCAGGAATGTTTGGCCTCCCATACGCAGGACTGTGCTGTGGAGACCAGGACCCCTGATGTGCAGTCAGAGGCCGCTCGGGACGAGACCCCCCAGCAGCAGACGCGACCGGTGATACAGGCGGCCAGATTCTGCTTTCAGGATGGGACACGACTGCAGCTACAGGAGCTTACACCTCAGACAGTGGAGGCACTACAAGTCCCAGAGTGCCCCGCACAGGAGCAGGACCTTCCATGTGTGACTGTCTGTGCTGCTGAGGCCGGTGGGACTGGGGATAGTGATGCTGGACCTGTGGGGTCGGGGGCTGGAGGGGATTCACAGTCTGTGATGGACATTGCGCATTGTGATGATGATGATGCTGCTCATGATGTTGTGCATGACATATGTGACTTTCCCCCTTTGCTATATAACCCGTAAGGTGTGCCAACCCCCCCCTGCTACAGACCCAGGGTGACCCGGCAGGTGCCCCCCAGGAATGCCTGGAGCCGCGGCGCACCATCCTTCACCTCCGGCGCCCAGTATACCGGCCAGACTTTCAAGCGTATTAATGTTGTGCGATTTAAGTACATAGGTCCCAAGGAGGTTCTGCCGCAGCGCAGGTTTGTGGTGAGAGAGCTGCTGTGCCGCCAGATGGGGTTTGTGCCGCGTGAGATCCTGGCGGTCTCTAATCTGCAGGACGGGCAGGACTATGACGTCAGCTTTAAGCGCATGTCTGACCTGGACAGGTTCTGGGCCGATTACTCCAAGTTCAGGGACACTGAGGACTGGAATGAGTTTGTGTTGGTCCCTATTTCCAGGCCAGATACTGTCACTGTGAATGTCACCTTCTGGAATGAGGCCGTTCCCCCACAGGACATCGAGGTGTGGCTCCGGAGACATTGTGACCTCGTCTCTGATCTCACCAAGGTCAGAGATGAGGACGGTATCTGGACTATGGGGTGGAAGGTCCTGGAGAAGCTGAGGCAATATAATAATATCACTGCCCACCTGCCCAACTCCTTCTTCATTGGGAGGGAGAAGGGGAGATGTTACTATCCTGGGCAGCCCCGAAAGTGCTTCAAATGCGGTAAAACTGGTCATCTGGCCAATGCCTGTACCGTGGTGAAGTGCAGCCTGTGTGGGGACATCGGTCATGTCGCTGCAGACTGCCGGGACGTCAGGTGCAACCTCTGTGGTAGGATGGGCCACCCTCACAGGGACTGTCCAGACGCCTGGCACAACATCTGCAGAGCCTTCCGTGATGAGGATGTGATGGCAGGGGCAGAGGCTCAGGAGGTGGAGGCAGAGGCTCAGGAGGTGGTGGCAGAGGCCCAGGAGGAGGTGGCAGAGGCTCAGGAGGTGGTGGCAGAGGCTCAGGAGGTGGTGGCAGTGGCTCAGGAGGTGGTGGCGGAGGCTCAGGAGGTGGTGGCAGAGGCCCAGGAGGAGGTGGCAGAGGCTCAGGAGGTGGTGGCAGAGGCTCAGGAGGTGGTGGCAGTGGCTCAGGAGGTGGTGGCAGAGGCTCAGGAGGTGGTGGCAGAGGCTCAGGAGGTGGCGGCAGAGGCTCAGGAGGAGGTTTTAACATCAGGAGAGGTGGTGCCCAACTCAGATGTCCCCCAGGTGTCCGCTCAGGTGATACCAGAGCAGGTTGGTGCGGAGGGGCACATGGAGGTCGTCCCTCAGGTCCAGCAGTCTCAGGTGGCCCCCCCTTCAGCATTTGTATCTGATGACTGGACCATTAGTCAGAATAAAAGGAAGAAGAAGGACGCGTCCTCCCGTAGACCTGAGGCTGCATGTGACAGGGCGAGTAAGAAGGTCCAGAGCTCTGTGGGTGATGCTCGTGTCCAACAAGTATGGGGCTTTGTCCCATGATGATGATGATTTTGAGAGGGAATTCAGGACACTTGAATGTGACAGGGACATAGAGGAACATCCCCCACCAAAGCGGAAGCCCCTCTCTGTAGACCCTCAGGTAGAGTCTGCCATGGACACCGGCGGTGGACAGAATGTCCCTGACTCGGGATGATGAGTGTCACTCTGCTCCTTCTATATATTGTATGGTGATTGCTGAGTTTCATTACACTCTATTCCCCCACAGGTGTGGACTCGTTATTTATTTCTGTATTTGATCTGATTATTTTGTGCTGGTGTCTGTGTAACCTCAGTGATGTGTGACTTGTATTAATGGGAGTTTTTGTTTATTATACATGTATTTATGTTTGTTTTTTCTAATAAAAATTGCCCCCTATGTACAAGAATATAACTACTATAATACTGCTCCTATGTACAAGAATATAACTACTATAATACTGCCCCCTATGTACAAGAATATAACTACTATAATACTGCCCCCTATGTACAAGAATATAACTACTATAATACTGCCCCTATATACAAGAATATAACTACTATAATACTGCCCCTATATACAAGAATATAACTACTATAATACTGCCCCCTATGTACAAGAATATAACTACTATAATACTGCCCCCTATGTACAAGAATATAACTACTATAATACTGCCCCTATGTACAAGAATATAACTACTATAATACTGCCCCCTATGTACAAGAATATAACTACTATAATACTGCCCCCTATGTACAAGAATATAACTACTATAATACTGCCCCTATATACAAGAATATAACTACTATAATACTGCCCCTATATACAAGAATATAACTACTATAATACTGCCCCCTATGTACAAGAATATAACTACTATAATACTGCCCCCTATGTACAAGAATATAACTACTATAATACTGCCCCTATGTACAAGAATATAACTACTATAATACTGCCCCCTATGTACAAGAATATAACTACTATAATACTGCCCCCTATGTACAAGAATATAACTACTATAATACTGCCCCTATGTACAAGAATATAACTACTATAATACTGCCCCCTATGTACAAGAATATAACTACTATAATACTGCCCCCTATGTACAAGAATATAACTACTATAATACTGCCCCCTATGTACAAGAATATAACTACTATAATACTGCCCCTATATACAAGAATATAACTACTATAATACTGCCCCTATATACAAGAATATAACTACTATAATACTGCCCCCTATGTACAAGAATATAACTACTATAATACTGCCCCCTATGTACAAGAATATAACTACTATAATACTGCCCCTATGTACAAGAATATAACTACTATAATACTGCCCCCTATGTACAAGAATATAACTACTATAATACTGCCCCCTATGTACAAGAATATAACTACTATAATACTGCCCCTATATACAAGAATATAACTACTATAATACTGCCCCTATATACAAGAATATAACTACTATAATACTGCCCCCTATGTACAAGAATATAACTACTATAATACTGCCCCCTATGTACAAGAATATAACTACTATAATACTGCCCCTATGTACAAGAATATAACTACTATAATACTGCCCCCTATGTACAAGAATATAACTACTATAATACTGCCCCCTATGTACAAGAATATAACTACTATAATACTGCCCCTATATACAAGAATATAACTACTATAATACTGCCCCTATATACAAGAATATAACTACTATAATACTGCCCCCTATGTACAAGAATATAACTACTATAATACTGCCCCCTATGTACAAGAATATAACTACTATAATACTGCTCCTATGTACAAGAATATAACTACTATAATACTGCTTCTATGTACAAGAATATAACTACTATAATACTGCCCCCTATGTACAAGAATATAACTACTATAATACTGCCCCCTATGTACAAAAATATAACTACTATAATACTGCCCCCTATGTACAAGAATATATCTACTATAATACTGCCCCTATGTACAAGAATATAACTACTATAATACTGCCCCTATGTACAAGAATATAACTACTATAATACTGCCCCTATGTACAAGAATATAACTACTATAATACTGCCCCTATGTACAAGAATATAACTACTATAATACTGCTCCTATGTACAAGAATATAACTACTATAATACTGCCCCCTATGTACAAGAATATAACTACTATAATACTGCCCCTATGTACAAGAATATAACTACTATAATACTGCCCCTATGTACAAGAATATAACTACTATAATACTGCCTCCTATGTACAAGAATATAACTACTATAATACTGCCTCCTATGTACAAGAATATAACTACTATAATACTGCCCCTATGTACAAGAATATAACTACTATAATACTGCCCCTATGTACAAGAATATAACTACTATAATACTGCTCCTATGTACAAGAATATAACTACTATAATACTGCCCCCTATGTACAAGAATATAACTACTATAATACTGCCCCTATGTACAAGAATATAACTACTATAATACTGCCCCTATGTACAAGAATATAACTACTATAATACTGCCCCCTATGTACAAGAATATAACTACTATAATACTGCCCCTATGTACAAGAATATAACTACTATAATACTGCCCCCTATGTACAAGAATATAACTACTATAATACTGCCCCTATGTACAAGAATATAACTACTATAATACTGCCCCTATGTACAAGAATATAACTACTATAATACTGCCCCTATGTACAAGAATATAACTACTATAATACTGCTCCTATGTACAAGAATATAACTACTATAATACTGCCCCCTATGTACAAGAATATAACTACTATAATACTGCCCCTATGTACAAGAATATAACTACTATAATACTGCCCCTATGTACAAGAATATAACTACTATAATACTGCCCCCTATGTACAAGAATATAACTACTATAATACTGCCCCTATGTACAAGAATATAACTACTATAATACTGCCCCCTATGTACAAGAATATAACTACTATAATACTGCCCCTATGTACAAGAATATAACTACTATAATACTGCCCCTATGTACAAGAATATAACTACTATAATACTGCCCCCTATGTACAAGAATATAACTACTATAATACTGCCCCCTATGTACAAGAATATAACTACTATAATACTGCCCCTATGTACAAGAATATAACTACTATAATACTGCCCCTATGTACAAGAATATAACTACTATAATACTGCCTCTACGTACAAGAATATAACTACTATAATACTGCTTCTATGTACAAGAATATAACTACTATAATACTGCTTCTATGTACAAGAATATAACTACTATAAGGCTATGTGCCCACGCTACAGGATTTACCGCGGATTTACCGCGGATTTTGCCGCGGATTTACCGAAAATCTGCAGCAGCAGCACTTCCAAGCCATTTCAATGGCATTTTGGAAATGCTGTGCCCATGCTGCGGATTTTTCCGCTGCGGATTTGCCGCGGATTTTGATCCGGAAAAATCTGCAGCATGTCAATTGTTTGGTGCAGATTTGGTGCAGATTTTTGGCTTTGAATGGGGAAAAAAAAAAAAAAAAATCCGCATCAAAATCCGCGGTAAATCCGCGGCAAATCCGCGGGTGCGGATTTGCCGCGAAAGTCGCGGATTTTCAGGCAAAAAAATCCGCAGGGACATTCTAGCGTGGGCACATAGCCTAATACTGCCCCTATGTACAAGAATATAACTACTATAATAATGCTCCTATGTACAAGAATATAACTACTATAATACTGCCCTCTATGTGCAAGAATATAACTACTATAATACTGCTTCTATGTACAGGAATATAACTACTATAATACTGCCCCTATGTACAAGAATATAACTACTATAATACTGCTTCTATGTACAAGAATATAAGTACTATAATACTGCCCCTATGTACAAGAATATAACTACTATAATACTGCCCCTATGTACAAGAATATAACTACTATAATACTGCCCCTATGTACAAGAATATAACTACTATAATACTGCCCCTATGTACAAGAATATAACTACTATAATACTGCTTCTATGTACAAGAATATAAGTACTATAATACTGCCCCTATGTACAAGAATATAACTACTATAATACTGCCCCTATGTACAAGAATATAACTACTATAATACTGCTCCTATGTACAAGAATATAACTACTATAATACTGCTTCTATGTACAAGAATATAACTACTATAATACTGCCCCCTATGTACAAGAGTATAACTACTATAATACTGGTCCGTGTGTACAAGAAAATAACTACTATAATACTGCCCCTATGTACAAGAATATAACTACTATAATACTGCTTCTATGTACAAGAATATATTTATTTTAACATTTTATTTACCTCTAGAGCTCCCACTAGTGGTGGCTGTATACAGCTAGAATTCCATGAATTATCTCTACAGCTCCCCGTAGTGGTGGCTGGATGTAGCTAGCATTCTATGATTTATCTCTACAGCTCCCTCTAGTGGTAGCTGTATACAGCTAATATTCTATGATTTAATTCTACAAGTCCCACTAGTGTTGGCTGGATGCAGGCAGAATTTTATGATTTACCTCTACCACTCCCCCTGGTGGTGGTTGAATGCAGTCAGAGTTTTATCATTTACCTCTACAGCTCCCCTTAGTGGTGGCTGCATGCAGTCAGGGCTCTACAGCTCCCCTTAGTGGTGGCTGCATGCAGTCAGGGCTCTACAGCTCCCTCTAGTGGTGGCTGCATGCAGTCAGAGTTTTATAATTTCCTCTACAGCTCCCTCTTGTGGTATCTGCATACAGCTAAATTTTATGATTTTCCTCTATAGCTCCCCTTAGTGGTGGCCAGATGCAGTCAGAGTTTTATGATTTACCTCTACATATAAGTAATGTGGAGCTCTCACCACTACAAGAATGTTTTAGAAAATGAATGCAAAATATTTTCCCTGTGATTATGGGATTATACTATGACGCTATATAAGTATTGCACTGTTGTGTGTGCATAGATGTGGCCTTCACATAGATGGGCACTTTGCATAATAGTATGGGGCAGTCTTCTCATGGAGGTGGTCTTTTGGAGCGTTCACAGTACATGTATATACATTTATCAGGCTACACATATATATCCATCATACACAGAGTGTGGTGCTGGCAATTGCTGGCCATCGGCGTTTTGCAGCTGCACATGGCGGGTTCAGTGGCTTCCCCTAAGACGTGACCACAATACAAGCGCTGATTGGATCCACCCAACCCCGCCAGCTGCCGACACAAATACCGCTTTTATCTGCGGCAGAAGCAGCCATTTTTCAGTTGTGTCTGGAGAGAAGAAGAATGACTTTGCTTAATAATATAAGTGGCCTTAGTAATTGCTATTTTCGTTTGCAACCTTCCTCCAATCACAGGATGAAAACAAGCGAATTATCTCTGAGCCGCGCCGCAGACGAGGACAGGCGACCGGCGTACTCCAAATACTGACACTTGCACAATTACAATCATTTTATGCTGGACTCAGGGAATAGAGGCTGGCACTGGGACTATCGGAGGATAGCCGTGACACTGGGACTAATGGAGGATAGCCGTGACACTGGGACTATTGGAGGATAGCCGTGACACTGGGACTAATGGAGGATAGTCGTGACACTGGGACTATTGGAGGATAGCCGTGACACTGGGACTATTGGAGGATAGCCGTGACACTGGGACTAATGGAGGATAGCCGTGACACTGGGACTATTGGAGGATAGCCGTGACACTGGGACTATTGGAGGATAGCCGTGACACTGGGACTATTGGAGGATAGCCGTGACACTGGGACTATTGGAGGATAGCCGTGACACTGGGACTAATGGAGGATAGCCGTGACACTGGGACTAATGGAGGATAGCCGTGACACTGGGACTATTGGAGGATAGCCGTGACACTGGGACTATTGGAGGATAGCCGTGACACTGGGACTATTGGAGGATAGCCGTGACACTGGGACTATTGGAGGATAGCCGTGACACTGGGACTATTGGAGGATAGCCGTGACACTGGGACTATTGGAGGATAGCTGTGACACTGGGACTATTGGAGGATAGCCGTGACACTGGGACTATCGGAGGATAGCCGTGACACTGGGACTAATGGAGGATAGTCGTGACACTGGGACTATTGGAGGATAGCCGTGACACTGGGACTATTGGAGGATAGCCGTGACACTGGGACTAATGGAGGATAGCCGTGACACTGGGACTATTGGAGGATAGCCGTGACACTGGGACTATTGGAGGATAGCCGTGACACTGGGACTATTGGAGGATAGCCGTGACACTGGGACTATTGGAGGATAGCCGTGACACTGGGACTAATGGAGGATAGCCGTGACACTGGGACTATTGGAGGATAGCTGTGGCACTGGGACTATTGGAGGATAGCCATGACACTGGGACTATTGGTGGATAGCCGTGACACTGAGACTATTGGAGGATAGCCGTGACACTGGGACTAATGGAGGATAGCCGTGACACTGGGACTATTGGAGGATAGCTGTGGCACTGGGACTATTGGAGGATAGCCATGACACTGGGACTATTGGAGGATAGCTGTGGCACTGGGACTATTGGAGGATAGCCATGACACTGGGACTATTGGAGGATAGCTGTGGCACTGGGACTATTGTAGGATAGCTGTAGCACTGGGACCAGGGAGGGATAGCTGTGGCATTGGGAATATTGGAGGACTGCCAAGACACTGGGACTATTGGAGCATAGTTGTGGCACTGGGACTATTGGAGGATAGCTGTGGCACTGGGACCAGGGAGGGATAGCTGTGGCACTGGGACTATCGGAGGATAGCTGTGGCACTGGGACTATTGGAGGATAGCTGTGGCACTGGAAATAACGGAGGATAGCTGTGGCTCTGGGACTATTGGAGGATAGCTGTGCCACTGGAAATAACGGAGGATAGCTGTGGCACTGGGACTATCGGTGGATAGCTGTGGCACTGGAAATAACGGAGGATAGCTGTGGCTCTGGGACTATTGGAGGATAGCTGTAGAACTGGGACTATTGGAGGATAGCTGTAGAACTGGGGCTATTGGAGGATAGCTGTGGCTTTGGGACCACTGAGGGATAGTGTGGCTCTGGGTCAAGTGACGGATGGATGTGGCTCTGGGACCAATGAGGAATAGCTGTAGCATTGGCACTATTGAGGGATAGCTGTGGCAATGGGATTATTAGAAAACAATTGTGGTACAAGGACCAGTGGGTTATAGCTGTGGCACTGGGACTATTGAAGGAAAGCTGTGGTGCTAAGACTAATGGAGGATAGCTGTGGCAGTGGGAGCAGTGAGGGATAGCTGTATAGCTGTGACACTAGGACCAGTGAGGGATAGTTGTGGCACTGGGACTATTGGAGGATAGCTGTAAAACTGGGACTACTGGAGGATAGCTGTGGCACTAAAACCATTGGAGAAAAGTTATGGCACAGACCAGTGAGGGATAACTTTGGCAGTTGGACCAGAAAAGTTATGGCACAGACCAGTGAGGGATAACTTTGGCAGTTGGACCAGAAAAGTTATGGCACAGACCAGTGAGGGATAACTTTGGCAGTTGGACCAGAAAAGTTATGGCACAGACCAGTGAGGGATAACTTTGGCAGTTGGACCAGAAAAGTTATGGCACAGACCAGTGAGGGATAACTTTGGCAGTTGGACCAGTGGAGCACAGAACTGGGTCTAGTGGAGCATAGTCGTGCCATCCTCTTGACCGGCTACCTAGACGTTGTGTAACTGAAAGTGACGCAAATTTTTAATATAATTTCTGCAATTTTGCACCAATCCATCGAGGTGTTAATGGCAGAATTCTGGCCTCAATTCACATTGTTTTTTTTTTAAGTATTTCAATTTCAGAAAGTTCTGCCAAAATGAGCGCAGATGTGGCAGGATGGGGCATCGCAATGTACGCCCAACAAATTCATTACCAGTCAAGGCGCACCTTGTGCCAGAAACATTACTCCGGTCTATGACCTGAGTAACTCTTCTCGCAAGGTGCACATCAGTGAATAGATGAGCCGGATTAAGTGTCGTCCTCCTCTTAAAGAATTTGACGCATCTTATACCCGCACGCCCACCATTAAGACTAGTGGTAGCCTCGGTGATGATACATTTGTAGACGCTCCTGGCCGGTTTTGAGCAGAATCCGGTTGCGGGGGAATAAGCAGCGGAGTCACAATTTGTGGATATTCCTCACATTTCATTTTAAGTTAAATAACCGGAGGCTTTCGATTTGATATATTTATTTTTTTGTTCTTAAGAAATTTCCAGCGCGATTCGAAAGGCGCACAGCCGCGGCTTTCATGTTAACAAGAGGACGCGGCTCTCTGATCTGCCGCGAAGAATTTCTTTTTCTGCTCCATGTGGGTGGTGTTCTGGGAAATGGAATTAGGACTGGCATCAATTAAGCCAAAAGGAATAGAAATACAGTCATTAATGCACTAAAACGAGCCGTTCAGGCGATGCTCACACAGGACAGATTGTAAGATCGGCCAACTCAAAGGCAGAATTATGAGTGCAGCTCTGGAGGTGACTGTAGAATATGGATAAAACAGGATTACGACGAGTGCAACATCGAATCAGTGATGTCTAAAAGCGTGGGGAATAAATCTGGACACTGCTTTACACCCACCGATAACTTTAAAGAACACGGACATTATGGGCGCCATTATTTTTACTTACATGTATGTATTATTGGCTAAAAATGTTTGCATGTTATGTGATTTAATAAATAAAAAAAAAATACGCACCTTTTGGTTTTTTGTTTTTTTTATTTTTGAACTTATAAACCACATCAAAGTTCAGATGCTCTTTGATGTGGTCATAAATCAGCACGACGGGGCTCAAAAAAAAGGACATTTCCCCCACATGCTGGTGCATCGCAACGTCCGACCTGACCGCCGAGTCTCCTTATTGGATTTTTGGTAAATATGAGGCAGTTAGCGGAGGACAGGCCCGTGTTACGGCAAGAGAATGATCGGTGTTTCACTGGAGGTGTCACACCGGTCTTTTTCTCAGCCCCTCGGTGGTTTATGACCACATCAAAGTTCGTCTCAACTTTGCTGTGGTTTTAGGACTTCAGTAGCAGACAGCTAAAAATAAAGTAACAAGATCCCTGATGCCCATAGTTGTAGTTTTTTGTTTCCATTTTTTTCCTTAACTTATAAACCACATCAAAGGTCAGATGATCTTTGATGTTGTCATAAATCAGTACAGAGGGACTTAGAAAAAGGACGGATTCCACACCGGCTCGCGCATCACAACACCCAGCCTGACCGCAGAAACTCCTTATTGGATTCGTTGGCATACAGTGTGTCTACCCATATCCTTATTTATGACCACATCAAAGTGCATCTCAACTGCGATGTGGTTTTAGGAGTTCAGCAGAAGACATAAAAATAAGTAACAAGATCCCTGATGCCTCCAGTTGTACAGTTTTTGTTTTCCTTTTTTCTGAACTTATAAAGCACATCAAAGTTGAGTTGCACTTTGATGTCGTCATAAATCAACACCGAGGTGCTCAAATAAAACACAGGTGTGACACATCTGTGAAGCACAGATCGTTCTGTTGTCGTAACATCTGGGCTTGACCTCCGCTACCTGCCTCATATACAGTGAGTCCACCCATATCCTGTCCACCGCCATTAACTTGAGAACGGCGGCAGCTATAGGCATAGAAGTGGTGTCTAGGTATAGTAAAGTAGCCATGCACAACGCAATGAAACCACCTATAGCGCCACCTGGTGGAAAACAACGGAGTTAGCATTTTTATCTCAAACAGAATGAGATAGAGAAAAAAAGTGATTTACAAAGTAGTAGGGCATCATCAATTCAATACGAATCGACACCTTGCATACAGGAATGCTATGATATGAAACCCATGACCCCCCCCAAAACATTGAATGCTGGTCACGCATATGGCGCTCATTTAACTTTGATGGTCAAAGTGTCCCCCGTCAGCTGCAATGCACATCTGGCCTCTGGACCGCATACTGCATCTTGCTGCACGTTGTGCAATATGGTAGGTGACACGTTTGCACAAGCATCTGTGATACGTGGTCGTAGGTCCTGCAATGTTGGTGGAGGGGTCGCATACACCTGCTGTTTGATGCGACCTCACAGAAAGAAGTCCAATGGGGTCAGGTCAGGTGAGCAGAGGCCACTCCACACAGCCACCATACCCAATGACTTGTAGGAAGGTTTCCATGAGGTATCGCTTCACGTCCGCAGCCTTGTGAGTTTTACACGTTCTAATCATAGTATTTCTGTATGCAAGGTGTCGATTCGTATCGAATTGATGATGCCCTGCAACTTTGTAATTCACTTTTTTTTTTTATCTCGTTCCGTTTTTTAAATAAAAATGCTAACTCCGTTGTTTTCCACCAGGTGGCGCTATAGGTGGTTTCATTGTGTAGCGCATGGCTACTTTACTATACCTAGACACCACTTCTATAACTATAGCTGCCGCTGTTCTCAAGTTAATGGCGGTGGACAGGATATGGGTGGACACACTGTATATGAGGCAGTTAGCGGAGGTCAAGCACAGATGTTACAAGAGAACGATCTGTGCTTCACAGATGTGTCACTCCTGTCTTTTATTTGAGCCCGTCGGTGTTGATTCATGACCACATCAAAGTGCAACTCAACTTTGATGTGGTTTATAAGTTCAGAAAAAAGGAAAACAAAAACTGTAGACATAATCTTGTTACTTATTTTTATGTCTTCTGCTGATCTCCTAACACCACATCGCAGTTGAGACGCACTTTGATGTGGTCATAAATCAACACAGAGGAGCTCAAAAGACTCTTTAACATACGACCTCTCTGCTAGTTTAGCAAAATCCTTCCACCGTACTATTTTATCTACAGGTTGACACTATTGTTGCAGGATTGTGATGTAATAAGACACTTTTTACAGATTTCTTGGATACAGCTCTGGCAAAAATTGAGAGACCGCTGCAAAATTGTCAGTTTTTCTGATTTTCTCTTTATATTTTTGAGTAAAATGTAAATTGTTCTTTTATTCTATAAACTACTGACGACGTCTCCGAATTTCCAAGCAAAAAATTTTGTATTTATTTTCTGGAAATGAGAAATGGTGAAAATAACAGAACAATGCACAGAGGTTTCACACCTCAAATAATGCAAAGAAAACAAGTTCATAATCATTTAGAAATGACAATACTAATAATGTTTTACCTCAGGAAGATTCAGAAATCAATATTTTGTGGAATAACCATGATTATTAATCACAGCTTTCCTGCGTCTTGGCTGCTTTCATCCAGTCTGTCACACGGCTTTTGGGTGACCTTATGCCACTCCTGGCGCAGGAATGTAAGCAGTTCTTCTTTGTTTGATGGCTTGTGACTATCCATCTTCCTCTTGATTACATTCCAGAGGTTTTCAATGGGGTTCAGGTCTGGAGATTGGGCTGGCCATGACAGGGTATTGATGTGGTGGTCCTTCATCCACACATTGAGTTACCTAGTTGTGTGGCATGGCGCACTGTCCTGCTGGAAAAAACTGTCCACAGAGTTGGGGAACATTGCCTGAGCAGAAGGAAGCAACTGTTTTTCTAGGATAACCCTGTATGCGGCTTGATTCACACGTCCTTTGCAAAGTTTAATCTGCCCAATTTCTGGAGTAAGGTAATCTTCTCTGATGAGTATAATTTTCAGCTTTGCCCAACATCTGGTCGTCTAATGGTTAGACGGAGACCTGGAGAGGCGTACAAGCCACAGTGTCTGCACCCACTGTGAAATTTGGTGGAGGATCGGTGATGATCAGCGGATGCTTCAGCAAGGCTGGAATTGGGCAGATTAAACTTTGTGAAGGATGTATGAATCAAGCCGTGTACAAGGTTATCCTGGAAAAACAGTTGCTTCCTTCTGTTCAGGCAATGTTCCTCAACTCTGAGGACTGTTTTTCCAGCAGGACAATGCCCCATGCCACACAGCTAGGTCAATCAATGTGTGGATGAAGGACCACCACATCAAAGCCGGTCATGGCCAGCCCAATCTCCAGACCTGAACCCCATTGAAAACCTCTGGAATGTAATCAAGAGGAAGATGGATAGTCACAAGCCATCAAACAAAGAAGAACTGCTTACATTTTTGCACCAGGAGTGGCATAAGGTCACCCAAAAGCAGTGTGACCGACTGGTGGAAAGCAGCCAAGACGCATGAAAGCTGTGATTAATAATCATGGTTATTCCACAAAATATTGATTTCTGAATCTTCCTGATAAATCGTTATTAGTATTGTTGTTTCTAAACGATCATGAACTTGTTTTCTTTGCATTATTTGAGGTGTGAAAGCTCTGTGCATTGTATTGTTATTTTGACCATTTCTCATTTTTTGCTTGGAAATTCGGAGACATTGTCAGTAGTTTATAGAATAAAAGCACAATTTACATTTTACTCAAAAATATAAAAAATTTGGACGTGGTCTCTTAATTTTTGCCAGCGCTGTAAGATGACTGATGACCTTCAGGATCAATATTCTCCAGTATCTAACCCTACAACTGCAGAAACACTACAACTTCCAGTATGCCGAAGACAGATATTACATGGCTGCAATCTTCAGCATGCTGGAAGTTGTAGTGTTTCTGCAGTTGTAGGGTTAGATACTGGAGAATATTGATCCTGAAGGTCATCGGTCATCTTTGATTGCTTTTTTTGGGTCAGATATCAGAGGAGAAAAGTGTTGATCTGGAGTTTTATCACTTAATAAAACCTTATACTATGAGATTTAAGACTTGTCAACATTCGGAATATTTTCAGTATGTCAAGATATGCCCCCGATCTGATAGAGAAACCTGGCCCAGAATTGGGCCTCCTCTACAAACCTGGCCCAGAATTGGGCCTCCTCTACAAACCTGGCCCAGAATTGGGCCTCCTCTACAAACCTGGAACCTAATTGGGCCTCCTCTACAAACCTGGCCCAGAATTGTGCCTCCTCTACAAACCTGGCCCAGAATTGGGCCTTTTCTACAAACCTGGCCCAGAATTGGGCCTCCTCTACAAACCTGGAACCAAATTGGGCCTCCTCTACAAACCTGGCCCAGAATTGGGCCTCCTCTACAAACCTGGCCCAGAATTGGGCCTTTTCTACAAACCTGGCCCAGAATTGGGCCTCCTCTACAAACCTGGAACCAAATTGGGCCTCCTCTACAAACCTGGCCCAGAATTGGGCCTCCTCAACAAACCTGGAACTGAATTGGGCCTCCTCTACAAACCTGGCCCAAAATTGGGCCTCCTCTACAAACCTGGCTCAGAATTGGGCCTCCTCTACAAACCTGGAACTGAATTGGGCCTCCTCTACAAACCTGGCTCAGAATTTGGCCTCCTCTATAAACCTGGCCCAGAATTGGGCCTCCTCTACAAACCTAGCCCAGAATTGGGCCTCCTCTACAAACCTGTCCCACCTCTTTCGCAATCTGGAAAGTCGTTCGGTTGGTGCACCATTCTCCTGGCTCATCAAGCAAAGCCAAAAAACGGCCCGGTGCTCCCTTTGGCAATCGGTGGGGTCTCCCCCTATAATAGGTATGACATAGCAAAATCTAGAAGACTCCGTAACCCCATCTACATGATAGCCCAAGATGTGGAATAGACTATTAATTGTGGAGACGTTTTGGCACACAGCGTACGGATGGAGAGGACCTGGGTGGGTCGTACGACGCAGACATCTTAAACCGTAGGGAACTCGAGTCTTCGGAAATTCTTAATAAACGAGGAGAGGTCAACACGTTGCGTCTCCATCGAAGGGATTAAACAACACATGTACTTCATCCATTTTTAATGACCTGGGAAACAAGAGACGGCTATATCCTTACAGACTGCAAATCACTCGCCACCGGCGTTCTGATGCGCGCTACGACTTCCCGCGACTCCGCGAGGAACTCAAAGCCTTTCCCAAACCACCCGGTGGCACAGGTAGGACGTTTCGAAAAGGTTGGCAACAGTCAATGGGCCACCGGCATAATGGCTGCGGGGTGGAGCAACGCGGGTGGAATCAGGAGAATTTAGCAGAAGAGATGGAAGATGCCCGGCCGGGGGTCACCAGGAACCAAACCGATAAAAGCATCCGTCCCGTTCACACTGCTCATGTGGGAACTTAAAATTATGTGTAAATTATATAAAAGGCGGAAAAAAAAACAAACAGAAAAAAATGAAGAGGTATGAGACTGAATGAAATGAAACTTTATTAATGAAAGTAATCAAAATTATACAAAACTAATAAACCATAACAGAAAAACACACCACAATGAGATCAAAAGAAAGGAAACTTTAAAAACAAAACAAAAACATGATTAACAGGATTGTACAAAATAAATAAGAACAAAAGTGAATGCAAAGAAAAAACTAACACATAATACAATAAATAAGTACAATGAGTGACACCGGGAGTCACCAATGTGCACAGGCGGCTACACACATCCACCGCAACACCGGGAATGGGCACAAACGTTGCTTATTCCTGGTTTACTTGGGAGATAAGCGGCGGCACAAGTGTGACAACTGCTCAGAGGGATTATCCTATACATAAATCTGAGGGGGGGGAAGCGGGGCACACAGAGCGAGGGGGGGGGAGCGGGGCACACAGAGCGAGGGGGGGGGGGAGCGGGGCACACAGAGCGAGGGGGGGGGGGAGCGGGGCACACAGAGCGAGGGGGGGGGGGTGCGGGGCACACAGAGCGAGGGGGGGGGGGTGCGGGGCACACAGAGCGAGGGGGGGGGGTGCGGGGCACACAGAGCGAGGGGGGGGGGAGCGGGGCACACAGAGCGAGGGGGGGGGAGCGGGGCACACAGAGCGAGGGGGGGGGAGCGGGGGGGAGCGGGGCACACAGAGCGGGGGGGAGCGGGGCACACAGAGCGAGGGGGAGCGGCAGAGCGGGGCACACAGAGCGAGGGGGGGGAGCGGGGCACACAGAGCGAGGGGGGGGGCGGAGCGGGGCACACAGAGCGAGGGGGGGGGCGGAGCGGGGCACACAGAGCGAGGGGGGGGGCGGAGCGGGGCACACAGAGCGAGGGGGGGGGCGGAGCGGGGCACACAGAGCGAGGGGGGGGGGGAGCGGGGCACACAGAGCGAGGGGGGGGCGGAGCGGGGCACACAGAGCGAGGGGGGGGGCGGAGCGGGGCACACAGAGCGAGGGGGGGGGCGGAGCGGGGCACACAGAGCGAGGGGGGGGGCGGAGCGGGGCACACAGAGCGAGGGGGGGGGGCGGAGCGGGGCACACAGAGCGAGGGGGGGGGCGGAGCGGGGCACACAGAGCGAGGGGGGGGGCGGAGCGGGGCACACAGAGCGAGGGGGGGGGGCGGAGCGGGGCACACAGAGCGAGGGGGGGGCGGAGCGGGGCACACAGAGCGAGGGGGGGGGCGGAGCGGGGCACACAGAGCGAGGGGGGGGGCGGAGCGGGGCACACAGAGCGAGGGGGGGGGGGCGGAGCGGGGCACACAGAGCGAGGGGGGGGGAGCGGGGCACACAGAGCGAGGGGGGGGGGAGCGGGGCACACAGAGCGAGGGGGGGGAGCGGGGCACACAGAGCGAGGGGGGGGAGCGGGGCACACAGAGCGAGGGGGGGGGGCGGAGCGGGGCACACAGAGCGAGGGGGGGGGCGGAGCGGGGCACACAGAGCGAGGGGGGGGGCGGAGCAGGGCACACAGAGCGAGGGGGGGGGGGCGGAGCGGGGCACACAGAGCGAGGGGGGGGGAGCGGGGCACACAGAGCGAGGGGGGGGGGGCGGAGCGGGGCACACAGAGCGAGGGGGGGGGGGAGCGGGGCACACAGAGCGAGGGGGGGGGGCGGAGCGGGGCACACAGAGCGAGGGGGGGGGCGGAGCGGGGCACACAGAGCGAGGGGGGGGGGCGGAGCGGGGCACACAGAGCGAGGGGGGGGGGCGGAGCGGGGCACACAGAGCGAGGGGGGGGGGCGGAGCGGGGCACACAGAGCGAGGGGGGGGGGCGGAGCGGGGCACACAGAGCGAGGGGGGGGGCGGAGCGGGGCACACAGAGCGAGGGGGGGGGCGGAGCGGGGCACACAGAGCGAGGGGGGGGGCGGAGCGGGGCACACAGAGCGAGGGGAGGGGCGGAGCGGGGCACACAGAGCGAGGGGGGGGGGCGGAGCGGGGCACACAGAGCGAGGGGGGGGGGGGCGGAGCGGGGCACACAGAGCGAGGGGGGGGGCGGAGCGGGGCACACAGAGCGAGGGGGGGTGAGGCACACAGAGCGAGGGGGTCGGGAGTGGGGCACACAGAGCGAGGGGGGGGGCGGAGCGGGGCACACAGAGCGAGGGGGGGCGGAGCGGGGCACACAGAGCGAGGGGGGGGGGCGGAGCGGGGCACACAGAGCGAGGGGGGCGGAGCGGGGCACACAGAGCGAGGGGGGGGGCGGAGCGGGGCACACAGAGCGAGGGGGGGTGAGGCACACAGAGCGAGGGGGTCGGGAGCGGGGCACACAGAGCGAGGGGGTCGGGAGCGGGGCACACAGAGCGGGCGCCACACACACGGGGCGGGCGCCACACACACGGGGCGGGCGCCACACACACGGGGCGGGCGCCACACACACGGGGCGGGCGCCACACACACGGGGCGGGCGCCACACACACGGGGCGGGCGCCACACACACGGGGCGAGAGCGGGCGGAAAAAAGAAAGGAAAAGAAGAGAAAGAAAGATAAAAAGAGAGAAGGCATGTGAAAAAGAAAGATCAAGTAACAGCACACCAAGGCGCATGAGAGCCTTATGAGAAAAAGCCAATGCACGCCAGCGAGCAAGACTGGTGACATTGAGGGAATCTGGATCGGAGCATTTGGGGCTGGTAAACATGGTTTTTAAAATTTGGTAAAAACAAACAAAAACTGATTGCACTGGTCCTGAGGACACTGGAGTGAACGGTCGGGTGTCCGTGCCCCTGCTCCCTTACAAGCCCTGCTCTCCCCGGCTGCCCGCTGTAATGTAATCCGTGGCATTAGATCCGGCAGGATTTCTATCCTTTGCTGGTGGACATGACGCGCTGCTGCTCTCGAGGAAGACGTCTATGCAATGAAAAAGCAAAAGAATTTATTCAAAGGCAGCAAAGTAATTATACTGTGTATCCCATCAAATACCAATAACAATGGATATGAAGCCCCTCCAGTGCACGGCTCGGCCCCACCAGCGCCCGGCTCGGCCCCTCCAGTGCGCAGCTTGGCCCCACCAGCGCCCGGCTCGGCCCCTCCAGTGCGCGGCTCGGCCCCACCACAATGAGTCTACCTGTTCTTATACGTGGCAACATTCGCTTTCTGAAAGATTCTGGTTTCAGTTTGTGAACCCAGAACATATTTCTCTTGGCTTCAAACAAGATCTACAACACTTCCATGGAAAGACAGGAATGTGGTACTATCTGACTCTACTACATATAGAGGGAGACAGTACTGCTAAGGAAGACAAGGAGGCAGTACTAGCTATGTCTGTATCGGTCAAATGAAAAGACACACAAGTAGTACTACTTTTGCCTACAGCAATTAGAGATTAGAAGTACTAAGCAACAATTCCAAGGATGTTCAAGACGGTGCAACTTAGGACTGGCGCCCTGTCAGGAATGTACGCACATCTGGAACTACATCCTTTATAGGGAGAGACAGGGAGGCAGTCCTATCCATGCCTAAATCTTTTATAGGGAGAGACAGGGAAGCAGTCCTATCCATGCCTAAATCTTTTATAGGGAGAGACAGGGAGGCAGTCCTATCCATGCCTAAATCTTTTATAGGGAGAGACAGGGAGGCAGTCCTATCCATGCCTAAATCTTTTATAGGGAGAGACAGGGAGGCAGTCCTATCCATGCCTAAATCTTTTATAGGGAGAGACAGGGAGGCAGTCCTATCCACGCCTAAATCTTTTATAGGGAGAGACAGGGAGGCAGTCCTATCCATGCCTAAATCTTTTATAGGGAGAAACAGGAAGGCAGTCCTATCCATGCCTAAATCTTTTATAGGGAGAGACAGGGAGGCAGTCCTATCCATGCCTAAATCTTTTATAGGGAGAGACAGGGAGGCAGTCCTATCCATGCCTAAATCTTTTATAGGGAGAGACAGGGAGGCAGTCCTATCCATGCCTAAATCTTTTATAGGGAGAGACAGGGAGGCAGTCCTATCCATGCCTAAATCTTTTATAGGGAGAGACAGGGAGGCAGTCCTATCCACGCCTAAATCTTTTATAGGGAGAGACAGGGAGGCAGTCCTATCCATGCCTAAATCTTTTATAGGGAGAGACAGGGAGGCAGTCCTATCCATGCCTAAAACTTTTATAGGGAGAGACAGGGAGGCAGTCCTATCCATGCCTAAATCTTTTATAGGGAGAGACAGGAAGGTAGTCTCATCCGTGCCTAAATCCTTTATAGGGAGAGACAGGGAAGCAGTCCTATCCATGTCTAAATCATTTATAAGGAGAAACAGGGAGGCAGTCCTATCCATGCCTAAATCTTATATATGGAGAGACAGGGAGGCAGTCCTATCCATGCCTAAATCTTTTATAGGGAGAGACAGGGAGGCAGTCCTATCCATGCCTAAATCTTTTATAGGGAGAGACAGGGAGGCAGTCCTATCCATGCCTAAATCTTTTATAGGGAGAGACAGGGAGGCAGTCCTATCCATGCCTAAATCTTTTATAGGGAGAGACAGGGAGGCAGTCCTATCCACGCCTAAATCTTTTATAGGGAGAGACAGGGAGGCAGTCCTATCCATGCCTAAATCTTTTATAGGGAGAGACAGGGAGGCAGTCCTATCCATGCCTAAAACTTTTATAGGGAGAGACAGGGAGGCAGTCCTATCCATGCCTAAATCTTTTATAGGGAGAGACAGGAAGGTAGTCTCATCCGTGCCTAAATCCTTTATAGGGAGAGACAGGGAGGCAGTCCTATCCATGTCTAAATCATTTATAAGGAGAAACAGGGAATCAATCCTATCCATGCCTACATGGTTTATAGGGAAAGGAGGCAGTACTATGTGTCTATACCCTTTACAGAGAATGTCAAAGGTGTCAGTACTATCCGTGCCGGATTCCTTTACAGGGAGAAACAGGAAGGCAGTACTATCTGTGCCTGAATCCTTTACATAGATGGAAAGGTGGTAGTATCATCACTACTAATAGCTTTTAAAGGGGAAAGGGGGGGGGGGGGGGGAGTAACTACCCACATCCTTTAAATGCAAAATTTGATGGTAGTACATCTTACATCCCAATCATTTACAGGGAGTCACAGGTAGACAGTACTATCTATGCCGACAGCATTTACAAGGAGAGACAGGCTGGCAGTACCCTCTTCATAAGCATCATGTTAAGGAAGTGACAAGGACACAGCACTATCTGTACCTACAGCACTTAAAGATGCAAGGGAGTAGTACTGCCTGTGCTTACACCATTTACAGGGAGAGATTTATGGCTACACTATGAACATGATGAAGCTCCCGACTTTTAAAGCTACCAAACACCCCCCCGATGGAGTATGCCAGGAAAAGGGGGAGGTGAGTAATTGTAAAAGCCAGGTACACCGCGGGAGTCAAAAAAATCTTCTATAGAAAAGATCTAGAAAAAAAAAATTGGGTACAAATGTATGAGAAGTTCTCCAATCGGGAATATGGATCGGTAGCGAAGTCCTCAACCTCATGAATGAATAACCAGAGGGCGGAAGGTCGCACCTTTACTAGAAATTTCTCATAACGAGCCGCTATTCCTCGATTACTCAACATCGTGGTATCGCAATGCTTTCAGGTAGCAAATAAAACACGAAACCGTGCCCAAAGAGTGGAAACTAAGACCGCACGTGCCCCCGTGCAGGAGACCGCTGCCGCAGATCGGTATTCCTGCAATGTTCCCAGCACAAATGAAAAAAGAAAAATCTGTGAACGTAAAAGGCACGAGAGGGGGGGGGGGGGGGGGGTGTGATGAGTCGCGGCAGCTCCCACCTTCACGGGTTTTAACCTCCCCCACACACAAACACACACACGCGCTCCTCATCTGCACACACGCGCGCTCCTCAGCTGCAGCCTGCTACAGACGAGCCAACGATAGAACCGGGGAACGCAACAATGTAGCTGCTCATAGAATCCTACACTAGAGATTCCGGCCATTACCGTCCCCCAGAAGCAGACCCACAACACCGGCCATCGGATAGGAATAACCCACAACACCGGCCATCAGATAGGAATAACCCACAACGCCGGCCATCGGATAGGAATAACCCACAACGCCGGCCATCGGATAGGAATAACCCACAACGCCGGCCATCGGATAGGAATAACCCACAACGCCGGCCATCGGGTAGGAATAACCCACAACGCCGGCCATCGGATAGGAATAACTCACAACGCCGGCCATCGGATAGGAATAACCCACAGGCAGGCCTGACATCTATTGCCGAGGGGCGAGGGCCGGCAAGGAAACCCAAGGGGGGGCGAGGGGCCGGCAAGGAAACCCAAGGGGGGGCGAGGGGCCGGCAAGGAAACCCAAGGGGGGGCGAGGGGCCGGCAAGGAAACCCAAGGGGGGGCGAGGGGCCGGCAAGGAAACCCAAGGGGAGGCGAGGGGCCGGCAAGGAAACCCAAGGGGGGGCGAGGGGCCGGCAAGGAAACCCAAGGGGGGGCGAGGGGCCGGCAAGGAAACCCAAGGGGGGGCGAGGGGCCGGCAAGGAAACCCAAGGGGAGGCGAGGGGCCGGCAAGGAAACCCAAGGGGAGGCGAGGGGCCGGCAAGGAAACCCAAGGGGAGGCGAGGGGCCGGCAAGGAAACCCAAGGGGAGGCGAGGGGCCGGCAAGGAAACCCAAGGGGAGGCGAGGGGCCGGCAAGGAAACCCAAGGGGAGGCGAGGGGCCGGCAAGGAAACCCAAGGGGAGGCGAGGGGCCGGCAAGGAAACCCAAGGGGAGGCGAGGGGCCGGCAAGGAAACCCAAGGGGAGGCGAGGGGCCGGCAAGGAAACCCAAGGGGAGGCGAGGGGCCGGCAAGGAAACCCAAGGGGAGGCGAGGGGCCGGCAAGGAAACCCAAGGGGAGGCGAGGGGCCGGCAAGGAAACCCAAGGGGAGGCGAGGGGCCGGCAAGGAAACCCAAGGGGAGGCGAGGGGCCGGCAAGGAAACCCAAGGGGAGGCGAGGGGCCGGCAAGGAAACCCAAGGGGAGGCGAGGGGCCGGCAAGGAAACCCAAGGGGAGGCGAGGGGCCGGCAAGGAAACCCAAGGGGAGGCGAGGGGCCGGCAAGGAAACCCAAGGGGAGGCGAGGGGCCGGCAAGGAAACCCAAGGGGAGGCGAGGGGCCGGCAAGGAAACCCAAGGGGAGGCGAGGGGCCGGCAAGGAAACCCAAGGGGAGGCGAGGGGCCGGCAAGGAAACCCAAGGGGAGGCGAGGGGCCGGCAAGGAAACCCAAGGGGAGGCGAGGGGCCGGCAAGGAAACCCAAGGGGAGGCGAGGGGCCGGCAAGGAAACCCAAGGGGAGGCGAGGGGCCGGCAAGGAAACCCAAGGGGAGGCGAGGGGCCGGCAAGGAAACCCAAGGGGAGGCGAGGGGCCGGCAAAGAAACCCAAGGGGAGGCGAGGGGCCGGCAAGGAAACCCAAGGGGAGGCGAGGGGCCGGCAAGGAAACCCAAGGGGAGGCGAGGGGCCGGCAAGGAAACCCAAGGGGAGGCGAGGGGCCGGCAAGGAAACCCAAGGGGAGGCGAGGGGCCGGCAAGGAAACCCAAGGGGAGGCGAGGGGCCGGCAAGGAAACCCAAGGGGAGGCGAGGGGCCGGCAAGGAAACCCAAGGGGAGGCGAGGGGCCGGCAAGGAAACCCAAGGGGAGGCGAGGGGCCGGCAAGGAAACCCAAGGGGAGGCGAGGGGCCGGCAAGGAAACCCAAGGGGAGGCGAGGGGCCGGCAAGGAAACCCAAGGGGAGGCGAGGGGCCGGCAAGGAAACCCAAGGGGAGGCGAGGGGCCGGCAAGGAAACCCAAGGGGAGGCGAGGGGCCGGCAAGGAAACCCAAGGGGAGGCGAGGGGCCGGCAAGGAAACCCAAGGGGAGGCGAGGGGCCGGCAAGGAAACCCAAGGGGAGGCGAGGGGCCGGCAAGGAAACCCAAGGGGAGGCGAGGGGCCGGCAAGGAAACCCAAGGGGAGGCGAGGGGCCGGCAAGGAAACCCAAGGGGAGGCGAGGGGCCGGCAAGGAAACCCAAGGGGAGGCGAGGGGCCGGCAAGGAAACCCAAGGGGAGGCGAGGGGCCGGCAAGGAAACCCAAGGGGAGGCGAGGGGCCGGCAAGGAAACCCAAGGGGAGGCGAGGGGCCGGCAAGGAAACCCAAGGGGAGGCGAGGGGCCGGCAAGGAAACCCAAGGGGAGGCGAGGGGCCGGCAAGGAAACCCAAGGGGAGGCGAGGGGCCGGCAAGGAAACCCAAGGGGAGGCGAGGGGCCGGCAAGGAAACCCAAGGGGAGGCGAGGGGCCGGCAAGGAAACCCAAGGGGAGGCGAGGGGCCGGCAAGGAAACCCAAGGGGAGGCGAGGGGCCGGCAAGGAAACCCAAGGGGAGGCGAGGGGCCGGCAAGGAAACCCAAGGGGAGGCGAGGGGCCGGCAAGGAAACCCAAGGGGAGGCGAGGGGCCGGCAAGGAAACCCAAGGGGAGGCGAGGGGCCGGCAAGGAAACCCAAGGGGAGGCGAGGGGCCGGCAAGGAAACCCAAGGGGAGGCGAGGGGCCGGCAAGGAAACCCAAGTGGAGGCGAGGGGCCGGCAAGGAAACCCAAGGGGAGGCGAGGGGCCGGCAAGGAAACCCAAGGGGAGGCGAGGGGCCGGCAAGGAAACCCAAGGGGAGGCGAGGGGCCGGCAAGGAAACCCAAGGGGAGGCGAGGGGCCGGCAAGGAAACCCAAGGGGAGGCGAGGGGCCGGCAAGGAAACCCAAGGGGAGGCGAGGGGCCGGCAAGGAAACCCAAGGGGAGGCGAGGGGCCGGCAAGGAAACCCAAGGGGAGGCGAGGGGCCGGCAAGGAAACCCAAGGGGAGGCGAGGGGCCGGCAAGGAAACCCAAGGGGAGGCGAGGGGCCGGCAAGGAAACCCAAGGGGAGGCGAGGGGCCGGCAAGGAAACCCAAGGGGAGGCGAGGGGCCGGCAAGGAAACCCAAGGGGAGGCGAGGGGCCGGCAAGGAAACCCAAGGGGAGGCGAGGGGCCGGCAAGGAAACCCAAGGGGAGGCGAGGGGCCGGCAAGGAAACCCAAGGGGAGGCGAGGGGCCGGCAAGGAAACCCAAGGGGAGGCGAGGGGCCGGCAAGGAAACCCAAGGGGAGGCGAGGGGCCGGCAAGGAAACCCAAGGGGAGGCGAGGGGCCGGCAAGGAAACCCAAGGGGAGGCGAGGGGCCGGCAAGGAAACCCAAGGGGAGGCGAGGGGCCGGCAAGGAAACCCAAGGGGAGGCGAGGGGCCGGCAAGGAAACCCAAGGGGAGGCGAGGGGCCGGCAAGGAAACCCAAGGGGAGGCGAGGTTCAGCACTGGACTATGGACCACTCCCAATATAGGTGTGCCCTTCTGCCCCTGCTCCCAGTATAGGTGGGCGGCTCTGCCCATGCTCCCAGTATATCTGAGTGGCTCTACCCCCGCTCCCAGTATAGATCTGTGGTTCAGCTCCCAGTAGAGGTGTACAATTCAGCACACGTTCCCAGTATAGGTCTGTGATTCAGCAATGGAGTATGGACAGCTCCCAGTATAGGTGTGCGGTTCTGCCCCTACTTCCAGTATAGACCTGCGGTTCAGCACTGGACTATGGACACTTCCCAGTAAAGGTGGTCGGTTCTGCCCCCGCTCCCAGTAAAGGTGGTCGGTTCTGCCCCCGCTCCCAGTAAAGGTGGTCGGTTCTGCCCCCGCTCCCAGTAAAGGTGGTCGGTTCTGCCCCCGCTCCCAGTAAAGGTGGTCGGTTCTGCCCCCGCTCCCAGTAAAGGTGGTCGGTTCTGCCCCCGCTCCCAGTAAAGGTGGTCGGTTCTGCCCCCGCTCCCAGTAAAGGTGGTCGGTTCTGCCCCCGCTCCCAGTAAAGGTGGTCGGTTCTGCCCCCGCTCCCAGTAAAGGTGGTCGGTTCTGCCCCCGCTCCCAGAAAAGGTGGTCGGTTCTGCCCCTGTTCCCAGTAAAGGTCTATGGTTCAGCACTGGACAGCTCCCAGTATAGGTCTATGGATCAGCACTGGACAGCTCCCAGTATAGGTCTATGGATCAGCACTGGACAGCTCCCAGTATAGGCCTATGGATCAGCACTGGACAGCTCCCAGTATAGGCCTATGGATCAGCACTGGACAGCTCCCAGTATAGGTCTATGGATCAGCACTGGACAGCACCCAGTATAGGTCTATGGTACAGCACTGGACAGCTCCCAGTATAGGCCTATGGTACAGCACTGGACAGCTCCCAGTATAGGCCTATGGATCAGCACTGGACAGCTCCCAGTATAGGTCTATGGATCAGCACTGGACAGCTCCCAGTATAGGCCTATGGATCAGCACTGGACAGCTCCCAGTATAGGCCTATGGTACAGCACTGGACAGCTCCCAGTATAGGTCTATGGTTGAGCCCTGCATTGCTCCTAGTAAGGGTCTGTGGTTTAGCGCCCGCTCCCAGTCTGGAGTCTGCAGCTCCGCACAGGGGCCGGGGCCGGCTCTCAGCGCCCACACAATACCTGACCTGCCTGACAAACACTCCCAGCATCGCTGCTGACATTGCACCAATTTCCATCACATTCACATGGTTCCAGCAGCTCCGGTGCCCCCTGCGATGTCGGGGAGCGGCCCCCCCAGTGTCTGTGATGATGTATACACACCGGAGGCACCCCTGGGTGTAGCTGCCGGGTGTGAGGCTGCCGTGTGATCTCCACCATGCAGAATGGCAGGAAGGTTATTCACAGGAGCCTACACGCCGGCCAGGGCCGTATCTCTCCTGGATGAAGGTTAATGGAGCGTTCTCCAGACAGCAGCAGCGCTGGAGGAATATCATCTGTATTACACATCCGCCGAGCCCTGAATCATCAGCACTGTACAGGATCCCTGCCCCCCACATGTAGGGCCCCCCAATAATTGATGTATAAGCAGCCATCACTCCGGAGATTATGCTCCATCCCCCATAGCACCAGCGTCATTTCATCTCCCGGAAGAGGGCACCATTCACACTAACACCAGAAACCGTCCTGTGCCCCCCAAAATGAGCATCAGCCAGAACTGTGAATCACTGTATATGCAAGAGCATACCCCCAACACAAGGAATCCCACCCCGCGGCCCCCCGTATCCACTATGTCCCCTGATCACACGTCTCCGCACAGCCCTCTGTGTCCGTCTCCTCGTACCCCCTTCTTCCCGGCAGTATCATCATCGGGTAAGAGGATAAACCCCCCCAGATTGTGAGAGTACGATAGCGCGTCTCCCTCCAAATCCGAGCATTAACCCATTATTGTAAGTGCAGCAGCTCCTGCGCCTCGTACAGTGTCCTCACATCACCAGCACAGCTGGCACCGGACCAGCCCTCATCCCTGGAAGCTCCCAATAAGAGTGTGGCAAAGGGGCGCCAAAACCTGCACCCCCTAAGAGGGCGCCAAAGCCCAGCGCCGCCTCCGAGGGGGGGGGCAAAGCCCAACACCCCCTCCAAGAGGGTGCCAAGGCCAGGTCCCCCATCCAAAAGGGGAGCAAAACCCAGAGCCCACTCCAAGAGAGCACCAAGCCAGAACCCTTCCAAGAGGGCGCCAAAGCCCAGCGCCCCCCTCCAAGAGGGCGCCAAAGCCCAGCGCCCCCTCCAAGAGGGCGCCAAAGCCCAGCGCCCCCTCCAAGAGGGCGCCAAAGCCCAGCGCCCCCTCCAAGAGGGCGCCAAAGCCCAACGCCCCCTCCAAGAGGGCGCCAAAGCCCAGCGCCCCCTCCAAGAGGGCGTCAAAGCCTGCACCCCCTCCAAGAGGGCACTAAAGCCCAGCGCCCCCTCCAAGAGGGCGTCAAAGCCTGCACCCCCTCCAAGAGGGCGCCAAAGCCCAGCGCCCCCTCCAAGAGGGCGTCAAAGCCTTCCCCCTCTCCAAGAGGGCGTCAAAGCCCAGCGCTCCCTCCAAGAGGGCGTCAAAGCCCAGCGCCCCCTCCAAGAGGGCGCCAAAGCCCAACAACCCCTCCAAGAGGGCGTCAAAGCCCAGCGCCCCCTCCAAGAGGGCGCCAAAGCCCAACAACCCCTCCAAGAGGGCGTCAAAGCACAGCGCCCCCTCCAAGACGGCGCCAAAGCCCATTGTCCCCTCCAAGAGGGCGCCAAAGCCCAGCGCCCCCTCCAAGGGGGGGGGGGGCAAAGCCCAACACCCCCTCCAAGAGGGTGCCAAGGCCAGGTCCCACATCCAAAAGGGGAGAAAAACCCAGAGCCCCCTCAAAGAGGGGCACCAAACCCAGAGCCCCCTCCAAGAGGGGCACCAAACCCAGAGCCCCCTCCAAGAGGGGCACCAAACCCAGAGCCCCCTCCAAGAGGGGCACCAAACCCAGAGCCCCCTCCAAAGCATCAATCCAGCACCCTTCCAAAAGAGCGCCAAACCAGAGCCCCCCCAGAGCATCAATCCAGCGCCCCAGTATTAATCCAACGCCCCTCACACTGCCAGGCCACCAGAGCTGCGCCCCAGCAGTCATCCCGGGCACCTGACATCACTCCCCCCAGTGGCAGCGCACTGTCCACCATGCTTTCCCCTTCCGCGGCGCTCTCTTACCTCCAGACTTGCCCCATCTGCAGCACATGGATGACGGACTGCCAGATCCACACAGACAGGCGGCAGAGGCCGTGGGCCCCGGGGCTGGTGGTGCTGTAGGGGTGATGGCGGTGGTAGTAGTGGTGGTGAGTGTTGCCCATCATGGGGGGTCCCCGGCTGCTCAGCCCCTCCACCGCCCCCAGCCCGCCGCCGGTGTAGTCCTGGGCGAACCACCTGAAGCTGAGGATCTGCACCAGCACGGAGGGCACCAGCACGAAGCCCAGCGTCAGCCAGAAGCACACGTAGTCCCGCTGGGAGTAGTAGTCCGCCGCCAGCCACACGTCGGTGCCCACGTCCCAGAAGAAGACGAGCAGGGCCAGCACGATCCACAGGCAGTCCAGCCAGGCGCGGTCCCCGTGCGCGGCCCCGGGCGGCCCCCTCACCCGCCGCAGCAGGGCGCGCAGGCAGGCCGAGCGGCAGCCCCAGTAGCAGGACGACGTGTTACAGCAGTGGCAGATGTGGATGGAGCTGCTCTCCCCGGGGTCCCCGTCCGCCGCCCGCCCGTCCCCCACCGCCGCCGCTGCCGCCTCGTCCAGGTTATGCAGCTGGGCGAAACCGGAGCCGACCCCCAACACGCCGTCCGACTTCGCCGCCATCTTCCTTCTCTCCAAAACCAACCGGGGGGGGGGATCCTTCTGCTTCCGCCCCTGGTGACGTCACTTCCGCCCCCTCCCTGACTCCTGGACACCTTTTTTGGTGGGGGTTCAAAATGGCCTCCAACCTGGGGTCATGTGACCCCTCCTTGATTGGGGGGGGTCACTTAGACTTTACCTTGCACAGTCTTTAGGGAAGGTGTGAAGAGTCCCAGACAGTCACTGACAGCAAGCAGAGGCCGGGGAGGACTGGGGGGCACAGCTGCCTGACACTGGGACAGGCCCTATCCAATCACAGCTTCATAGGACCCTCAAGTAGCTCCTCCTGGTCACAGCCTGCTGACAGACTAATACACGGTGGATTGCTGGGATTTGTAGCTCTAGAGCTGGAACCCTCAGGTAGCTCCTCCTGGTCACAGGCTGCTGGTAGAGACTGATAGAGGGTAGATTGCTGGGAATTATAGTTCTAGAGCTGGAACCCTCAGGTAGCTCCTCCTGGTTACAGGCTACTGGTAGAGACTAATACAAGGTAGATTGCTGGGATTTATAGTTCTAGAGCTGGAACACTCAGGTAGCTCCTCCTGGTTACAGGCTACTGATAAAGACTGACACAGGGTGGATTGCTGGCAGTTATAGTTCTAGAGCTGAAACCCTCAGGTAGCTCCTCCTGGTCACAGGCTGCTGGTAGAGACTGATATGGGGTAGATTGCTGGGATTTGTAGTTTTAGAGCTGGAACACTCAGGTAGCTCCTCCTGGTCACAGGTTACTGATAAAGACTGATATAGGGTAGATTACTGGGATTTGTAGTTGTTCTAGACCTGGAACCCTCAAGTAGCTCCTCCTGGTTACAGGTTACTGATAGAGACTGATATGCGGTAGATTGCTGGGATTTGTAGTTCTAGAGCTGGAACCCTCAGGTAGTACCTCCTGGTCACAGGCTACTGGTAGAGACTGATACAGGGTAGATTACTGGGATTTGTAGTTCTATAGCTCAAACCCTCAGGTAGCTCTCCCTGGTCACAGGCTACTGGTAGAGACTGATATGGGGTAGATTGCTGGGATTTGTAGTTCTAGAGCTGGAACCCTCAGGTAGCTCCTCCTGGTTACAGACTACTAATAGAGATTGATACACGGTAGATTGCTGGGATTTCTAGTTGCTCTAAAGATGGAACCCTCCAGTAGCTCCTCTTGGTTATAAACTACTGATAAAGATTGATATGGGGTAGATTGCTGGGATTTGTAGTTCTAGAGCTGGAACCCTCAGGTAGCTCCTCCTGGTCACAGGCTACTGATAGAGACTGATACACGGTAGATTGCTGGGATTTGTAGTTCTAGAGCTGGAACTCTCAGGTAGCTCCTCCTGGTCACAGGCTGCTAGTAGAGACTGATATGTGGTAGATTGCTGGGATTTGTAATGCTAGAGCTGGAACCCTCAGGTAGCTCCTCCTGGTCACAGGCTACTGGTAGAGACTGATACACGGTAGATTGCTGGGATTTATAGTTGCTTTAGAAATGGAACCCTCCGGTAGCTCCTCTTGGTTACAGGCTACTGATAAAGACTGATATTGGGTAGATTGCTGGGATTTGTAGTTCTAGAGCTGGAACCCTCAGGTAGCTCCTCCTGGTTACAGGCTACTGATAAAGACTGACACAGGGTTGATTGCTAGCAGTTATAGTTCTATAGCTGGAACCCTCAGGTAGCTCCTCCTGGTCACAGGCCGCTGGTAGAGACTGATATGTGGTAGATTTCTGGGATTTGTAGTTCTAGTGGTGGAACCCTCAGGTAGCTCCTCCTGGTCACAGGCAAATGACAGACTGATACACGGTAGATTACTGGGATTTCTAGTTCTAGTGGTGGAACCCTCAGGTAGCTCCTCCTGGTCACAGGCTACTGGTAGAGTATGATACAGGGTAGATTGCTGGGATTTGTAGTTCTAGAGCTGGAACCCTCAGGTAGCTCCTCCTGGTCACAGGCTACTGGTAGAGCATGATACAGGGTAGATTGCTGGGATTTGTAGTTCTAGAGGTGGAACCATCAGGTAGCTCCTGCTGGTCACATTCTACTGATAGAGACTGATACACGGTAGATTGCTGAGATTTCTAGTTGCTCTAGAGATGGAACCCTCCGGTAGCTCCTCTTGGTTATAAACTACTGATAACGATTGATATGAGGTAGATTGCTGGGATTTGTAGTTCTAGAGGTGGAACCCTCACGTAGCTCCTCCTGGTTACAGGCTACTGGTAGAGACTGATATGGGGTAGATTGCTGGGATTTATAGTTCTAGAGTTGGAACCCTCAGGTAGTTCCTCCTGGTTACAGGCTTCTGATAAAGACTGATATTGGGTGGATTGCTGGGATTTGAAGTTCTAGAGGTGGAACCCTCAGGTTGCTCCTCCTGGTCACAGGCTACTGGTAGACACTGATAAGGGGTAGATTGCTGGGATTTGTAGTTCTAGAGTTGGAACCCTCAGGTAGCTCCTCCTGGTCACAGGCTACTGACATACTGATACACGGTAGATTGCTGGGGTTTGTAGTTCTAGCGGTGGAACCCTCAGGTAGCTCCTCCTGGTTACAGGCTACTGGTAGAGACTGATATGGGGTAGATTGCTGTGATTTGTAGTTCTAGAGCTGGAACCCTCGGGTAGCTCCTCCTGGTTACAGGCTACTGATTGATGGGATTTGTAGCTCTAGAGCTGGAACCCTCAGGTAGCTCCTCCTGGTCACAGGCAACTGACAGACTGATACATGGTAGATTGGTGGGATTTGTAGTTCTAGCGGTGGAACCCTCAGGTAGCTCCTGCTGGTTACAGACTACTTATAGAGACTGATACACGGTAGATTGCTGGGATTTCTAGTTGCTTTAGAAATGGAACCCTCCAGTAGCTCCTCCTGGTTACAGGCTACTGATAGAGACTGATACACGGATTGCTGGGATTTGTAGTTCTAGAGGTGGAAAACTCAGGTAGGTCCTCCTGGTCACAGACTACTGATAGAGACTGATACACGGATTGCTGGGATTTGTAGTTCTAGCGGTGGAACCATCAGGTAGCTCCTGCTGGTTACAGACTACTGATAGAGACTGATACACGGTAGATTGCTGAGATTTCTAGTTGCTCTAGAGATGGAACCCTCCGGTAGCTCCTCTTGGTTATAAACTACTGATAACGATTGATATGAGGTAGATTGCTGGGATTTGTAGTTCTAGAAGTGGAACCCTCAGGTAGCTCCTCCTGGTTACAGGCTACTGGTAGAGACTGATATGGGGTAGATTGCTGGGATTTGTAGTTCTAGAGTTGGAACCCTCAGGTAGTTCCTCCTGGTTACAGGCTACTGATAAAGACTGATATTGGGTGGATTACTGGGATTTGAAGTTCTAGAGGTGGAACCCTCAGGTTGCTCCTCCTGGTCACAGGCTGCTGATAAAGACTGATATGTGGTAGATTGCTGGGATTCGTAGTTCTAGAGGTGGAACCCTTGGGTAGCTCCTCCTGGTCACTGGCTACTGATAAAGACTGATATGGGGTAGATTGCTGGGATTTGTAGTTCTAGAGGTGGAACCCTCAGGTAGCTCCTCCTGGTTACAGGCTACTGGTAGAGACTGATATGGGGTAGATTGCTGGGATTTGAAGTTCTAGAGCTGGAACCCTCAGGTAGCTCCTCTAGGTTACAGGCTTCTGATAGAGACTGACATTAGGCAAATTGCTGGGATTTGTAGTTGCTTTAGAGCTGGAACTCTCAGGTAGCTCCTCCTGGTCACAGGCTACTGATAAAGACTGATATGGGGTAGATTGCTGGTATTTGTAGTTCTAGAACTGGAACCCTCAGGTAGCTCCTCCTGGTCACAAACTACTGATAAAGACTGATACAGGGTACATTGCTGGGATTTGTAGTTCTAGAGCTGGAATCCTCAGATAGCTCCTCCAGGTTACAGCCCACTGGTAGAGACTGACATTAGGCAAATTGCTGGGATTTGTAGTTGCTTCAGAGCTGGAACCCACAGGTAGCTCCTCTTGGTCACAGGCTGCTGATAAAGACTGATATGTGGTAGATTGCTGGGATTCGTAGTTCTAGAGGTGGAACTCTTGGGTAGCTCCTCCTGGTCACTGGCTACTGATAAAGACTGATATGGGGTTGATTGCTAGGATTTGTAGTTCTAGAGGTGGAACCCTCAGGTAGCTCCTCCTGGTCACAGGCTACTGATAAAGACTGATATGGGGTAGATTGCTGGGATTTGTAGTTCTAGAGGCGGAACCCTCAGGTAGCTCCTCCTGGTCACTGGCTACTGATAAAGACTGATATGAGATAGATTACTGGGATTTGTAGTTGTTCTAGAGCTGGAACCCTAAGGTAGCTCCTCCTGGTTACAGGCTACTGCTAGAGACTGGTATGGTGTAGATTGCTGGGATTCGTAGTTCTAAAGGTGGAACCCTCGGGTAGCTCCTCCTGGTTACAGGCTACTGATAGAGGTTGATATGGGGTAAATTGCTGGGATTTGTAGTTGTTTCACAGCTGGAACCCTCAGGCAGCTCCTCCTGGTTACAGGCTACTGGTAGAGACTGATATGGGGTAGATTGATGGGATTTGTAGTTCTAGAGCTGGAACCTTCAGGTAGCTCCTCCTGGTCACAGGCAACTGACAGACTGATACATGGTAGATTGGTGGGATTTGTAGTTCTAGCGGTGGAACCCTCAGGTAGCTCCTGCTGGTTACAGACTACTAATAGAGACTGATACACGGTAGATTGCTGTGATTTCTAGTTGCTTTAGAAATGGAACCCTCCAGTAGCTCCTCCTGGTTACAGGCTACTGATAGAGACTGATACACGGATTGCTGGGATTTGTAGTTCTAGAGGTGGAAAACTCAGGTAGCTCCTCCTGGTCACAGACTACTGATAGAGACTGATACACGGATTGCTGGGATTTGTAGTTCTAGCGGTGGAACCATCAGGTAGCTCCTGCTGGTCACATTCTACTGATAGAGACTGATACACGGTAGATTGCTGAGATTTCTAGTTGTTCTAGAGATGGAACCCTCCGGTAGCTCCTCTTGGTTATAAACTACTGATAACGATTGATATGAGGTAGATTGCTGGGATTTGTAGTTCTAGAAGTGGAACCCTCAGGTAGCTCCTCCTGGTTACAGGCTACTGGTAGAGACTGATATGGGGTAGATTGCTGGGATTTGTAGTTCTAGAGTTGGAACCCTCAGGTAGTTCCTCCTGGTTACAGGCTACTGATAAAAACTGATTTTGGTTGGATTACTGGGATTTGAAGTTCTAGAGGTGGAACCCTCAGGTTGCTCCTCTTGGTCACAGGCTGCTGATAAAGACTGATAAGGGGTAGATTGCTGGGATTTGTAGTTCTAGAGGTGGAACCCTCAGGTAGATCCCCCAGGTTACAGCCCACTGGTAGAGACTGACAGGCAAATTGCTGGGATTTGTAGTTGCTTCAGAGCTGAAACCCTCAGGTAGCTCCTCCTGGTCACAGGCTGCTGATAAAGACTGATATGTGGTAGATTGCTGGGATTCGTAGTTCTAGAGGTGGAACCCTCAGGTAGCTCCTCCTGGTTACAGGCTACTGGTAGAGACTAATATGGGGTAGATTGCTGAGATTTGAAGTTCTAGAGCTGGAACCCTCAGGTAGCTCCTCTAGGTTACAGGCTACTGATAGAGACTGACATTAGGCAAATTGCTGGGATTTGTAGTTGCTTTAGAGCTGGAACTCTCAGGTAGCTCCTCCTGGTCACAGGCTACTGATAAAGACTGATATGGGGTAGATTGCTGGTATTTGTAGTTCTAGATGTGGAACCCTCAGGTAGCTCTTCCTGGTTAGAGGCTACTGATAGAGACTGGTATGGTGTAGATTGCTGGGATTTGTAGTTCTAGAACTGGAACCCTCAGGTAGCTCCTCCTGGTCACAAACTACTGATAAAGACTGATACAGGGTACATTGCTGGGATTTGTAGTTCTAGAGCTGGAATCGTCAGATAGCTCCTCCAGGTTACAGCCCACTGGTAGAGACTGACATTAGGCAAATTGCTGGGATTTGTAGTTGCTTCAGAGCTGGAACCCACAGGTAGCTCCTCCTGGTCACAGGCTGCTGATAAAGGCTGATATGTGGTAGATTGCTGGGATTCGTAGTTCTAGAGGTGAAACCCTTGGGTAGCTCCTCCTGGTCACTGGCTACTGATAAAGACTGATATGGGGTTGATTGCTGGGATTTGTAGTTCTAGAGGTGGAACCCTCAGGTAGCTCCTCCTGGTCACTGGCTACTGATAAAGACTGATATGGGGTAGATTGCTGGGATTTGTAGTTCTAGAGGCGGAACCCTCAGGTAGCTCCTCCTGGTCACTGGCTACTGATAAAGACTGATATGAGATAGATTACTGGGATATGTAGTTGTTCTAGAGCTGGAACCCTAAGGTAGCTCCTCCTGGTTACAGGCTACTGCTAGAGACTGGTATGGTGTAGATTGCTGGGATTCGTAGTTCTAGAGGTGGAACCCTCGGGTAGCTCCTCCTGGTTACAGGCTACTGATAGAGGTTGATATGGGGTAAATTGCTGGGATTTGTAGTTGTTTCACAGCTGGAACCCTCAGGCAGCTCCTCCTGGTTACAGGCTACTGGTAGAGACTGATATGGGGTAGATTGATGGGATTTGTAGTTCTAGAGCTGGAACCCTCAGGTAGCTCCTCCTGGTCACAGGCAACTGACAGACTGATACATGGTAGATTGGTGGGATTTGTAGTTCTAGCGGTGGAACCCTCAGGTAGCTCCTGCTGGTTACAGACTACTTATAGAGACTGATACACAGTAGATTGCTGGGATTTCTAGTTGCTTTAGAAATGGAACCCTCCAGTAGCTCCTCCTGGTTACAGGCTACTGATAGAGACTGATACACGGATTGCTGGGATTTGTAGTTCTAGAGGTGGAAAACTCAGGTAGCTCCTCCTGGTCACAGACTACTGATAGAGACTGATACACGGGTTGCTGGGATTTGTAATTCTAGCGGTGGAACCATCAGGTAGCTCCTCCTGGTTACAGACTACTGATAGAGACTGATACACGGTAGATTGCTGGGATTTGTAGTTCTAGCGGTGGAACCCTCAGGTAGCTCCTCCTGGTTACAGACTACTGATAGAGACTGATACACGGTAGATTGCTGAGATTTCTAGTTGTTCTAGAGATGGAACCCTCCGGTAGCTCCTCTTGGTTATAAACTACTGATAACGATTGATATGAGGTAGATTGCTGGGATTTGTAGTTCTAGAAGTGGACTCCTCAGGTAGCTCCTCCTGGTTACAGGCTACTGGTAGAGACTGATATGGGGTAGATTGCTGGGATTCGTAGTTCTAGAGGTGGAACCCTCGGGTAGCTCCTCCTGGTTACTTGCTACTGATAGAGGTTGATATGGGGTAAATTGCTGGGATTTGTAGTTGTTTCACAGCTGGAACCCTCAGGCAGCTCCTCCTGGTTACAGGCTACTGGTAGAGACTGATATGGGGTAGATTGATGGGATTTGTAGTTCTAGAGCTGGAACCCTCAGGTAGCTCCTCCTGGTCACAGGCAACTGACAGACTGATACATGGTAGATTGGTGGGTTTTGTAGTTCTAGCGGTGGAACCCTCAGGTAGCTCCTGCTGGTTACAGACTACTTATAGAGACTGATACACGGTAGATTGCTGGGATTTCTAGTTGCTTTAGAAATGGAACCCTCCAGTAGCTCCTCCTGGTTACAGGCTACTGATAGAGACTGATACACGGATTGCTGGGATTTGTAGTTCTAGAGGTGGAAAACTCAGTTAGCTCCTCCTGGTCACAGACTACTGATAGAGACTGATACACGGATTGCTGGGATTTGTAGTTCTAGCGGTGGAACCATCAGGTAGCTCCTGCTGGTTACAGACTACTGATAGAGACTGATACACGGTAGATTGCTGAGATTTCTAGTTGTTCTAGAGATGGAACCCTCCGGTAGCTCCTCTTGGTTATAAACTACTGATAACGATTGATATGAGGTAGATTGCTGGGATTTGTAGTTCTAGAGTTGGAACCCTCAGGTAGCTCCTCCTGGTCACTGGCTGCTGATAAAGACTGATAAGGGGTAGATTGCTGGGATTTGTAGTTCTAGAGGAGGAACCCTCAGGTAGATCCCCAGGTTACAGCCCACTGGTAGAGACTGACAGGCAAATTGCTGGGATTTGTAGTTGCTTCAGAGCTGAAACCCTCAGGTAGCTCCTCCTGGTCACAGGCTGCTGATCAAGACTGATATGTGGTAGATTGCTGGGATTCGTAGTTCTAGAGGTGGAACCCTTGGGTAGCTCCTCCTGGTCACTGGCTACTGATAAAGACTGATATGGGGTAGATTGCTGGGATTTGTAGTTCTAGAGCTGGAACCCTCAGGTAGCTCCTCCTGGTCACAGGCAACTGACAGACTGATACATGGTAGATTGGTGGGATTTGTAGTTCTAGCGGTGGAACCCTCAGGTAGCTCCTGCTGGTTACAGACTACTTATAGAGACTGATACACGGTAGATTGCTGGGATTTCTAGTTGCTTTAGAAATGGAACCCTCCAGTAGCTCCTCCTGGTTACAGGCTACTGATAGAGACTGATACACGGATTGCTGGGATTTGTAGTTCTAGAGGTGGAAAACTCAGTTAGCTCCTCCTGGTCACAGGCTACTGATAGAGACTGATACACGGATTGCTGGGATTTGTAATTCTAGCGGTGGAACCATCAGGTAGCTCCTGCTGGTCACATTCTACTGATAGAGACTGATACACGGTAGATTGCTGAGATTTCTAGTTGCTCTAAAGATGGAACCCTCCGGTAGCTCCTCTTGGTTATAAACTACTGATAACGATTGATATGAGGTAGATTGCTTGGATTTGTAGTTCTAGAAGTGGAACCCTCAGGTAGCTCCTCCTGGTTACAGGCTACTGGTAGAGACTGATATGGGGTAGATTGCTGGGATTTGTAGTTCTAGAGTTGGAACCCTCAGGTAGTTCCTCCTGGTTACAGGCTACTGATAAAGACTGATAATGGGTGGGTTACTGGGATTTGAAGTTCTAGAGGTGGAACTCTCAGGTTGCTCCTCCTGGTCACAGGCTACTGGTAGACACTGATAAGGGGTAGATTGCTGAGATTTGTAGTTCTAGAGGTGGAACCCTCAGGTAGATCCCCCAGGTTACAGCCCACTGGTAGAGACTGACAGGCAAATTGCTGGGATTTGTAGTTGCTTCAGAGCTGGAACCCTCAGGTAGCTCCTCCTGGTCACAGGCTGCTGATAAAGACTGATATGGGGTAGATTGCTGGGATTTGTAGTTCTAGAGGTGGAACCCTCAGGTAGCTCCTCCTGGTTACAGGCTACTGGTAGAGACTGATATGGGGTAGATTGCTGTGATTTGAAGTTCTAGAGCTGGAACCCTCAGGTAGCTCCTCTAGGTTACAGGCTACTGATAGAGACTGACATTAGGCAAATTGCTGGGATTTGTAGTTGCTTTAGATCTGGAACTCTCAGGTAGCTCCTCCTGGTCACAGGCTACTGATAAAGACTGATATGGGGTAGATTGCTGGTATTTGTAGTTCTAGATGTGGAACCCTCAGGTAGCTCTTCCTGGTTACAGGCTACTGATAGAGACTGGTATGGTGTAGATTGCTGGGATTTGTAGTTCTAGAACTGGAACCCTCAGGTAGCTCCTCCTGGTCACAAACTACTGATAAAGACTGATACAGGGTACATTGCTGGGATTTGTAGTTCTAGAGCTGGAATCCTCAGATAGCTCCTCCAGGTTACAGCCCACTGGTAGAGACTGACATTAGGCAAATTGCTGGGATTTGTAGTTGCTTCAGAGCTGGAACCCACAGGTAGCTCCTCCTGGTCACAGGCTGCTGATAAAGACTGATATGGGGTTGATTGCTGGGATTCGTAGTTCTAGAGGTGGAATTCTTGGGTAGCTCCTCCTGGTCACTGGCTACTGATAAAGACTGATATGGGGTTGATTGCTAGGATTTGTAGTTCTAGAGGTGGAACCCTCAGGTAGCTCCTCCTGGTCACAGGCTACTGATAAAGACTGATATGGGGTAGATTGCTGGGATTTGTAGTTCTAGAGGTGGAATCCTCAGGTAGCTCCTCCTGGTCACTGGCTACTGATAAAGACTGATATGGGGTAGATTGCTGGGATTTGTAGTTCTAGAGGCGGAACCCTCAGGTAGCTCCTCCTGGTTACAGGCTACTGATAGAGGTTGATATGGGGTAAATTGCTGGGATTTGTAGTTGTTTCACAGCTGGAACCCTCAGGCAGCTCCTCCTGGTTACAGGCTACTGGTGGAGACTGATATGGGGTAGATTGATGGGATTTGTAGTTCTAGAGCTGGAACCCTCAGGTAGCTCCTCCTGGTCACAGGCAACTGACAGACTGATACATGGTAGATTGGTGGGATTTGTAGTTCTAGCGGTGGAACCCTCAGGTAGCTCCTGCTGGTTACAGGCTACTGATAGAGACTGATACACGGATTGCTGGGATTTGTAGTTCTAGAGGTGGAAAACTCAGGTAGCTCCTCCTGGTCACAGACTACTGATAGAGACTGATACACGGATTGCTGGGATTTGTAGTTCTAGCGGTGGAACCATCAGGTAGCTCCTGCTGGTTACAGACTACTGATAGAGACTGATACACGGTAGATTGCTGAGATTTCTAGTTGTTCTAGAGATGGAACCCTCCGGTAGCTCCTCTTGGTTATAAACTACTGATAACGATTGATATGAGGTAGATTGCTGGGATTTGTAGTTCTAGAAGTGGAACCCTCAGGTAGCTCCTCCTGGTTACAGGCTACTGGTAGAGACTGATATGGGGTAGATTGCTGGGATTTGTAGTTCTAGAGTTGGAACCCTCAGGTAGTTCCTCCTGGTTACAGGCTACTGATAAAGACTGATATTGGGTGGATTACTGGGATTTGAAGTTCTAGAGGTGGAACCCTCAGGTTGCTCCTCCTGGTCACAGGCTGCTGATAAAGACTGATAAGGGGTAGATTGCTGGGATTTGTAGTTCTAGAGGTGGAACCCTCAGGTAGATCCCCCAGGTTACAGCCCACTGGTAGAGACTGACAGGCAAATTGCTGGGATTTGTAGTTGCTTCAGAGCTGGAACCCTCAGGTAGCTCCTCCTGGTCACAGGCTGCTGATAAAGACTGATATGGGGTAGATTGCTGGGATTTGTAGTTCTAGAGGTGGAACCCTTGGGTAGCTCCTCCTGGTCACTGGCTACTGATAAAGACTGATATGGGGCAGATTGCTGGGATTTGTAGTTCTAGAGGTGGAACCCTCAGGTAGCTCCTCCTGGTTACAGGCTACTGGTAGAGACTAATATGGGGTAGATTGCTGAGATTTGAAGTTCTAGAGCTGGAACCCTCAGGTAGCTCCTCTAGGTTACAGGCTACTGATAGAGACTGACATTAGGCAAATTGCTGGGATTTGTAGTTGCTTTAGAGCTGGAACTCTCAGGTAGCTCCTCCTGGTCACAGGCTACTGATAAAGACTGATATGGGGTAGATTGCTGGTATTTGTAGTTCTAGATGTGGAACCCTCAGGTAGCTCTTCCTGGTTACAGGCTACTGATAGAGACTGGTATGGTGTAGATTGCAGGGATTTGTAGTTCTAGAACTGGAACCCTCAGGTAGCTCCTCCTGGTCACAAACTACTGATAAAGACTGATACAGGGTACATTGCTGGGATTTGTAGTTCTAGAGCTGGAATCCTCAGATAGCTCCTCCAGGTTACAGCCCACTGGTAGAGACTGACATTAGGCAAATTGCTGGGATTTGTAGTTGCTTCAGAGCTGGAACCCACAGGTAGCTCCTCCTGGTCACAGGCTGCTGATAAAGACCGATATGTGGTAGATTGCTGGGATTCGTAGTTCTAGAGGTGGAACTCTTGGGTAGCTCCTCCTGGTCACTGGCTACTGATAAAGACTGATATGGGGTAGATTGCTGGGATTTGTAGTTCTAGAGGCGGAACCCTCAGGTAGCTCCTCCTGGTCACTGGCTACTGATAAAGACTGATATGAGATAGATTACTGGGATTTGTAGTTGTTCTAGAGGCGGAACCCTAAGGTAGCTCCTCCTGGTTACAGGCTACTGCTAGAGACTGGTATGTTGTAGATTGCTGGGATTCGTAGTTCTAGAGGTGGAACCCTCGGGTAGCTCCTCCTGGTTACAGGCTACTGATAGAGGTTGATATGGGGTAAATTGCTGGGATTTGTAGTTGTTTCACAGCTGGAACCCTCAGGCAGCTCCTCCTGGTTACAGGCTACTGATAGAGATTGATATGAGGTAGATTGCTGGGATTTGTAGTTGTTTCACAGCTGAAACCCTCAGGCAGCTCCTCCTGGTTACAGGCTACTGATAGAGATTGATATGAGGTAGATTGCTGGGATTTGTAGTTGTTCTACACCTTGAACCCTCAGGTAGCGCCTCCTGGTTACAGGCTGCTGGTAGAGAATAATATGAGGTAGATTTCTGGGATTTGTAGTTGCTGAGTTTGTTTTATACACAATCTGCTTTACTAGAAGCACTACAACCCCCAGCATTGCTCTTTACTCCCCGCACGGCTGTACTTCCTCTGCATGTCAGATACCGCCATATAGTCTCCATTAGCAAAGGATATCTTGTGCTATCGTTCACTGACAGCAAGCGGAGAGGTGTATAAAGGACATTCGGAATTTGCATAGGTTCTTGTCCAATTACAGCTGGGACATGCATTAGACCTGGAGCCCTCAGGTAGTTCCTCCTGGTTGCAGGTTAATAAGGGCTTTGTTCCTATTGATATAGAGTAGTTGTGCGGCCTCTGGAGACCATTCGATACATGATCTGCTTCAGGGGAGGCACTACAACCCCCAGCATTGCTCCCAATACCACCCTACCCTACATATAATTCCCCACAGTGCAGGGTATCTCGTGTTACCGCTCACTGACAGCAAGCAGAGATGTTCATGATTAAACTTTTCAGAGATTCAAATTCTAGATTGAAGTACCGAAAATTATTTAAATCACGGCTTTATAGGGTTTGTAGTTGCACTGGAGCCCTCTGATAGCTCCTCCTGGTTAGAGTCTATTGTCAGAGGCTGACATGACGCGAATTACTGGGATGTATATTTGCTCTAGAGCTGGAACCCTCCCGTAGCTCCTTCTGGTTACAGGCTATTGTCAGTGAGAATTGCTGGGATTTATAGTTGTTCTACAGCTAGAAGCCTCTGGTAGCTCCTCCTGGTTACAGGCTATTGTCAGAGGCTAACATGAGGCAAATGGCTGGGAGTTATAGTTGCTCTACAGGTGGAGACCTCTGATAGCTCCTCCTGGTTACAGTCTATTGTCAGAGACTGACATGACGCAAATTACTGGGATTTATAGTTGCTCTAGAGCTGGAACCCTCCAGTAGCTCCTTCTGGTTACAGGCTATTGTCAGTGAGAATTGCTGGGATTTATAGTTGCTCTAGAGCTAGAACCCTCTGGTAGCTCCTCCTGGTTACAGGCTATTGTCAGTGAGAATTGCTGGGATTTATAGTTGTTCTACAGCTAGAAGCCTCTGGTAGCTCCTCCTGGTTATAGTCTATTGTCAGTGAGACAAATTGCTGGGATTTATAGGTTCTCTACAGCTGGAACCCTCTGGTAACTCCTCCTGGTTATAGGCTACTGTCAGCGAGGCAAATTGCTGGGATTTATAGTTTCTCCACAGCTGAAACCCTCTGGTAGCTCCTCCTGGTTACAGGCTATTGTCAGTGATGAGAATTGCTGGGATTTATAGTTGCTCTAGAGCTGGAACCCTCTGGTAACTCCTCCTGGTTACAGTCTATTATGAGAGACTGACATGATGCGAATTACTGGGATTTATAGTTGCTCTAAAGCTGGATCCCTCTGGTAGCTCCTCCTGGTTACAGGCTATTGTCAGTGAGAATTGCTGGGATTTATAGTTGTTCTACAGCTGGAAGCCTCTGGTAGCTCCTCCTGGTTAATGGCTATTGTCTGTGAGAATTGCTGGGATTTATAGTTGTTCTAGAGCTGGAACACTCTGGAAGCTCCTCCTGGTTATAGGCTATTGTCAGTGAGGCAAATTGCTGGGATTTTTAGTTTCTCTACAGCTGAATCCCTCTGGTAGGTCCTCCTGGTTACAGGCTATTGTCAGTGAGGAGAATTGCTGGGATTTATAGTTGCTGTACAGCTGGAACCCTCTGGTAGCTCCTCCTGGTTATAGTCTACTGTCAGTGAAGAGAATTGCGGGGATTTATAGTTAGTTGCTCTACAGCTGGAACCCTCTGGTAGCTCCTCCTGGTTATAGTCTATTGTCAGTGAGGATAATTGCTGGGATTTATAGTTGCTCTACAGCTGGAACCCTCTGGTAGCTCCTCCTGGTTACAGGCTATTGTCAGTGAGAATTGCTGGGATTTATAGTTGTTCTACAGCTGCAACCCTCTGGTAGCTCCTCCTGGTTACAAGCTATTGTCAGTGAGAATTGCTGGGATTTATAGTTGTTCTACAGCTGGAACCCTCTGGTAGTTCCTCTTGGTTACAGGCTACTGTCAGTGACGAGAATTGCTGGAATTTATAGTTGCTCTAGAGCTAGAACCCTCTGGTAGCTCCTCCTGGTTACAGGCTATTGTCAGTGAGAATTGCTGGGATTTATAGTTGTTCTACAGCTAGAAGCCTCTGGTAGCTCCTCCTGGTTACAGGCTATTGTCAGTGAGAATTGCTGGGATTTATAGTTGCTCTAGAGCTGGAACCCTCTGGTAGCTCCTCCTGGTTATAGTCTATTGTCAGTGAGGAGAATTGCTGGGATTTATAGTTGCTCTACAGCTGGAACCCTCTGGCAGTTCCTCCTGGTTACAGGCTTTATTAATGTTCATAAGGACATAAATTGTGTTGATGGCGCCTGACATTAGAGGTCTTGCTGGGACTTGTAGTTACTCTGTACCTAGATATCTGCTGTATTGGAGGTGCTACAACCCCATCATTGCACTCCCCTGTCTGCATATGCCCCCACGTTACTGTACCCCCGCATACAGCCCCCCACAATGTCTTTACATGATGATTTGCATTACCGTTCACTGACAGCAAGCAGAGATGTGATAATGAATGAAGAAAGCTGCAGAGATCATCACTAGTCAGACTTCAAGCCATAAAACTGGAAGCCCCCTTTAAATATGAAACTCCATTTAAAGCTTTGCATTGGAGCTGGAACCCTCTGGTAGCTCCTCCTGGTTACAGGCTGGCATGCTGATGTAAATTGACATAAAGATTATTGCTGGGACTTGTAGTTGCATGCACCTGGATACATCATTGGCTCTAACCCCAATCATTGCACTCCTGTACCTTCAAATGTTTCCAGATGCTGACATATAATCTCCCAAAATAAAATGTTACTGCCATTCACTGACAGCCAGCAGAGTTGTGTGCACACAGATGTATAAACTCATGAGGAATTGGAGTTTCACACAATCAGATTAATAAGATGTGTGAGTGATGTGCAGTGTTATTTTTCCTCCGGGACTGCCCTGTATTTATCTTAATCCATCTTCTCATCACCTCTGACCAGCTTCCCTGTCCCTGCTGAAGAAAAGCCTCCCCACAGCAGAATGCTGCCTCCACCATATGTGACGGTGGGAATGGTGTTTTCATGGTGATGTGCAGGGTTAGTTTTCCTCCAGGATTGCCCTGTATTTATCTCCATCCATCTTCTCAGCACCTCTGACCAGCTTCCCTGCCCCTGCTGAAGAATGGCGTGCCCACAGCAGGATGTTGCCACCACCGTGTGTGACGGTGGGGATGGTGTTTTCAGGGTGATGTGCAGGGTTAGTTTTCCTCCAGGATTGCCCTGTATATAGCTCCATCCATCTTCCCATTACCTCTAAGCAGCTTCCCTGCCCCTGCTGAAGAAAAGCCTCCCCACAGCAGAATGCTGTCTCCACCATTTGTGACGGTGGGGATGGTGTTTTCTGGGTGATGTGCAGTGTTAGTTTTCCTCCAAGATTGCACTGTATTTAGCTCCATCTATCTTCCCATCCCCTCTGACGAGCTTCCCTGCCCCTGCTGAAGAAAAGCCTCCCCATAGAAGGATGCTGCCTCCACCCTGTGTGATGGTGGGAATGGTGTTTTCAGGATGATGTGTAGTGTTAGTTTTCCTCCAGGATTGCCCTGTATTTAGCTCCATCAATGTTCCCATCACCTCTGACCGTCTTCCCTGCCCCTACTGATATAAAGCGCCCCTACAACAGGATACTGTCACCGCCATGTGTGACGGTGGGGATGGTGTTTTTTAGGGTGGTCTGTAGTGTTAGTTTTCCTTCAGGATTCCCCTTTATTTAGCGCCATCCATCTTCTCATCACCTCTGACCATCTTCCCTGCCCCTGCTGAAGAAAAGCCTCTCCACAGCAGGATAGTGTCACCACCATGTGTGATGGTGGGGATGGTGTTTTCAGGGTGATGTGTAGTGTTAGTTTTCCTCCAGGATTGCCCTGTATTTAGCTCCATCCATCTTCTCATCACCTCTGACCATCTTCCCTGCCACTCCTGAAGAAAAGCCTCTCCACAGCAGGATACTGCCTCCACCATGCGTGATGCTGGGTATGGTGTTTTCAGGGTGATGTGCAGTAAGCTGTGATCTCTGTGGCTCCTCCAGTGACCATGGGCCTTTTGACTTCTTCTTACATGAGTTCTATCCTTCTTGAGATTTCAGTTTCCGTGGAGGGCCGTGGTAGAATTGAAGTGGTGCCTTACTTCTCCCATTTTTGGATGATGGACTGAACAGTGCTCACGGAGATGTTCACATCTTGGCCTATTTTTTATAACCTAACCCTACTTTCCTGTTCTCCTCTTTATCCCTGACCTGTCTGGTGTGTTCCTTGGTTTTCATGATGCTCTTTTATCCCTAATGATTTTATCCTCTGAGGCCTTCACTGTAGGTATACTGAAAAGACATTACACCCAGGGGGAATTCGGTGGTATCTGGAGACAATTGGTCCCTCAGGATTATACTTAGAGCCATCAGACTACAGGGGGTTGAATACAAATGCACCTCACAATTGTCTAAAATATTTAGATAAGACTGGGAAAGACTGAACACAGATTTTACCTTGGAATTGAGAATGAAGGATCAGCTCAAGGGGACAAAGAAGAAGAATTATCTGATAAGATTTATTATGTTGCTTATTTTCATGTCACTGTTTTTTCACAAATCAAAATGAAAACCACAATTATCCTGTGATGATAGTGCAGCGGTTTTGGCTTTACATCCCTGTGCCTGACACCTGGCATTGTGCAGCTTCTCCAGCACCACAATCCACAGCGCTTCCTGTCCTGATGTTTAAGACAGTTTATAGGGACACTGTATGGCTGATACTGTTATGGGGACACTGTATGGCTGATACTGTTATGGGGACACTGTATGGCTGATACTGTTATGGGGACACTGTATGGCTGATACTGTTATGGGGACACTGTATGGCTGATACTGTTATGGGGACACTGTATGGCTGATACTGTCACATGAACACTGTTATAAGGACACTGTGATGGTGATACTATTATGGGGACACTGTGTGGCTGATACTCTTATGGAAACACTTTGGGGCTGATACTCTTATGGGGACACTGCGTATCTGATACTTTTATGGAGACACTGTGTTGATACTATTATGGGGACACTGTGTGGCTGATACTATTATGGGGACACTGTGTGGCTGATACTATTACAGGGATACTATGTGCCTGATACTATTATGGGGACACTGTGTGGCTGATACTATTACAGGGACACTGTGTGGCTGATACTGTTATGGGGACACTGTGTGGCTGATACTATTATGGGGACACTGCGTGGCTGATACACTTATGGGGACACTGTGTGGCTGATACTCTTATGGGGACACTTTGTGGCTGATACTATTATGGGGACACTTTGTGACTGATACTGTTATGGGGACACTGTGTGGCTGATACTATTATGGGGACACTGTGTGGCTGATACTATTACAGGGATACTATGTGGCTGATACTATTATGGGGACACTGTGTGGCTGATACTATTACAGGGACACTGTGTGGCTGATACTGTTATGGGGACACTGTGTGGCTGATACTATTATGGGGACACTGCGTGGCTGATACACTTATGGGGACACTGTGTGGCTGATAGTCTTATGGGGACACTTTGTGGCTGATACTATTATGGGGACACTTTGTGACTGATACTGTTATGGGGACACTGTGTGGCTGATACTCTTATGGGGACACTGTGTGGCTGATACTCTTATGGGGACACCGTGTGGCTGATACTCTTATGGGGACACCGTGTGGCTGATACTCTTATGGGGACACCGTGTGGCTGATACTGTTATGGGATCACTGTGTGACTGATACTATTATGGGATCACTGTGTGACTGATACTATTATGGGGGCACTGTGTGGCTGATACTCTTATGGGGGCACTGTGTGGCTGATATTATTATGGGAGCACTGTGTGGCTGATACTCTTATGGGGGCACGTTGTGGCTGATACTATTATGGGGGCACTGTGTGGCTGATACTCTTATGGGGACACTGAGTGGCTGATACTATTATGGGGGCACTGTGTGGCTGATACTCTTATGGGGGCACTGTGTGGCTGATAGTGTTATGGGGGCACTGTGTGGCTGATACTATTATGGGAGCACTGTGTGGCTGATACTATTATGAGGGTACTGTGTGGCTGATACTCTTATGGGGGCACTGTGTGGCTGATATTATTATGGGAGCACTGTGTGGCTGATACTATTATGGGGGCACTGTGTGGCTAATACTCATGGGGGCACGTTGTGGCTGATTCTATTATGGGGACACTATGTGGCTGATACTATTATGGGGGCACTGTGTGACTGATACTATTATGGGGGCACTGCGTGGTTGATACTATTATGGGAGTACTGTGTGGCTGATATTATTATGGGAGCACTGTGTGGCTGATACTATTATGGGGGCACTGTGTGGCTAATACTCATGGGGGCACGTTGTGGCTGATTCTATTATGGGGACACTGTGTGGCTGATACTATTATGGGGGCACTGTGTGACTGATACTATTATGGGGGCACTGCGTGGTTGATACTCTTATGGGGACACTGTGTGGCTGATACTGTTATGGGGACACTGTGTAGCTGATACTCTTATGGGGGCACTGTGTGGCTGATACTATTATAGGAGTACTGTGTGGCTGATACTATTATGGGGGCACTGTGTGGCTGATATTATTATGAGGGCACTGTGTGGTTGATACTCTAATGGGGACACTGTGTGGCTGATACTCTTATGGGATCACTTTGTGGTTGATACTCTTATGGGGACACTGTGTGGCTGATACTGTTATGGGGACACTTTGTGGCTGATACTATTATGGGGACCCTGTGTGGCTGATACTGTTATGGGGCACTGTGTGGTTGATACTCTTACGGGGACACTGTGGCTGATACTGTTATGAGGGCACTGTGTGGTTGATACTCTTATGGGAGCACTGTGTGGCTGATATTCTTATGGGGCACTGTGTGGCTGATACTGTTATGAGGGCACTGTGTGGTTGATACTCTTATGGGAGCACTGTGTGGCTGATACTATTACAGGGACACTGTGTGGTTGATACTGTTATGGGGACACTGTGTGGCTGATACTATTATGGGGGCACTGCGTGGTTGATACTCTTATGGGGACACTGTGTGGCTGATACTGTTATGGGGACACTGTGTGGCTGATACTATTATGGGGGCACTGTGTGGCTGATATTATTATGAGGGCACTGTGTGGTTGATACTCCAATGGGGGCACTGTGTGGCTGATATTCTTATGGGGCACTGTGTGGCTGATACTGTTATGAGGGCACTGTGTGGTTGATACTCTTATGGGAGCACTGTGTGGCTGATACTATTACAGGGACACTGCGTGGTTGATACTCTTATGGGGACACTGTGTGGCTGATACTGTTATGGGGACACTGTGTAGCTGATACTCTTATGAGGGCACTGTGTGGCTGATACTATTATGGGAGTACTGTGTGGCTGATACTATTATGGGGGCACTGTGTGGCTGATATTATTATGAGGGCACTGTGTGGTTGATACTCCAATGGGGACACTGTGTGGCTGATACTGTTATGGGGACACTGTGTAGCTGATACTCTTATGAGGGCACTGTGTGGCTGATACTATTATGGGAGTACTGTGTGGCTGATACTATTATGGGGGCACTGTGTGGCTGATATTATTATGAGGACACTGTGTGGTTGATACTCCAATGGGGACACTGTGTGGCTGATACTGTTATGGGGACACTGTGTAGCTGATACTCTTATGAGGGCACTGTGTGGCTGATACTATTATGGGGGCACTGCGTGGTTGATACTATTATGGGAGTACTGTGTGGCTGATATTATTATGGGAGCACTGTGTGGCTGATACTATTATGGGGGCACTGTGTGGCTAATACTCATGGGGGCACGTTGTGGCTGATTCTATTATGGGGACACTGTGTGGCTGATACTATTATGGGGGCACTGTGTGACTGATACTATTATGGGGGCACTGCGTGGTTGATACTCTTATGGGGACACTGTGTGGCTGATACTGTTATGGGGACACTGTGTAGCTGATACTCTTATGGGGGCACTGTGTGGCTGATACTATTATAGGAGTACTGTGTGGCTGATACTATTATGGGGGCACTGTGTGGCTGATATTATTATGAGGGCACTGTGTGGTTGATACTCTAATGGGGACACTGTGTGGCTGATACTCTTATGGGATCACTTTGTGGTTGATACTCTTATGGGGACACTGTGTGGCTGATACTGTTATGGGGACACTTTGTGGCTGATACTATTATGGGGACCCTGTGTGGCTGATACTGTTATGGGGCACTGTGTGGTTGATACTCTTACGGGGACACTGTGGCTGATACTGTTATGAGGGCACTGTGTGGTTGATACTCTTATGGGAGCACTGTGTGGCTGATATTCTTATGGGGCACTGTGTGGCTGATACTGTTATGAGGGCACTGTGTGGTTGATACTCTTATGGGAGCACTGTGTGGCTGATACTATTACAGGGACACTGTGTGGTTGATACTGTTATGGGGACACTGTGTGGCTGATACTATTATGGGGGCACTGCGTGGTTGATACTCTTATGGGGACACTGTGTGGCTGATACTGTTATGGGGACACTGTGTGGCTGATACTATTATGGGGGCACTGTGTGGCTGATATTATTATGAGGGCACTGTGTGGTTGATACTCCAATGGGGGCACTGTGTGGCTGATATTCTTATGGGGCACTGTGTGGCTGATACTGTTATGAGGGCACTGTGTGGTTGATACTCTTATGGGAGCACTGTGTGGCTGATACTATTACAGGGACACTGCGTGGTTGATACTCTTATGGGGACACTGTGTGGCTGATACTGTTATGGGGACACTGTGTAGCTGATACTCTTATGAGGGCACTGTGTGGCTGATACTATTATGGGAGTACTGTGTGGCTGATACTATTATGGGGGCACTGTGTGGCTGATATTATTATGAGGGCACTGTGTGGTTGATACTCCAATGGGGACACTGTGTGGCTGATACTGTTATGGGGACACTGTGTAGCTGATACTCTTATGAGGGCACTGTGTGGCTGATACTATTATGGGAGTACTGTGTGGCTGATACTATTATGGGGGCACTGTGTGGCTGATATTATTATGAGGACACTGTGTGGCTGATACTCTTATGGGATCACTTTGTGGTTGATACTCTTATGAGGACACTGTGTGGCTGATACTGTTATGGGGCACTGTGTGGTTGATACTATTATGAGGGCACTGTGTGGCTGATACTATTATGGGGGCACTGTGTGGTTGATACTCTTATGAGGGCACTGTGTGGCTGATACTATTATGGGGGCACTGTGTGGTTGATACTATTATGAGGGCACTGTGTGGTTGATACTCTTATGGGGGCACTGTGTGGCTGATACTGTTATGAGGGCACTGTGTGGTTGATACTCTTATGGGGGCACTGTGTGGCTGATACTGTTATGAGGGCACTGTGTGGTTGATACTCTTATGGGGGCACTGTGTGGCTGATACTGTTATGAGGGCACTGTGTGGTTGATACTCTTATGGGGGCACTGTGTGGCTGATACTGTTATGGGGACACTGTGTGGCTGATACAATTATGGGGACACTGTGTGCTGATACTATTATGGGGACACTGTGTGGCTGATATTCTTATGGGGGCACTGTGTGGTTGATACTCTTATGGGGGCACTGTGTGGTTGATACTCTTATGGGGGCACTGTGTGGTTGATACTCTTATGAGGGCACTGTGTGGTTGATACTCTTATGGGGGCACTGTGTGGCTGATACTGTTATGAGGGCACTGTGTGGTTGATACTCTTATGGGGGCACTGTGTGGCTGATACTGTTATGAGGGCACTGTGTGGTTGATACTCTTATGGGGGCACTGTGTGGCTGATACTGTTATGGGGACACTGTGTGGCTGATACAATTATGGGGACACTGTGTGGCTGATACAATTATGGGGTCACTGTGTGGCTGATACTATTATGGGGACACTGTGTGGCTGATATTCTTATGGGGGCACTGAGTGGTTGTGCTCCTTGGCAGGGGGATGATGTGGCCCCTAGAAATGGAAACATTGTCCGGTCCAGATGTCCCGAGATTAGCAATGCACTTGGCAGAAATGAAGGAACGCACCAATCACAAGGAGTGTGTGGGGGGGGGGGGGTCACATACTTTTAGGCCGCGTGTGTTGGGACGGAGATGACACATTTCCGATCACGCAGGATTAGCATAGCTCTGCCTGTGACTGCGCGGCGCGCTGCATCCACACAAGAGCGGAGCAGTGATTGTATTATCCCCCTCTAATTATCGGAAACATCGTTAGTGTAATTACTACTTTCCTATTCAATGTCTTGGTTAAGTCAGAATAAAACCGAACAAAGGAAGAAAATTTGCTTCAAAATTTCCAAATCTGCTTAAAATTTAAAGGGGAAATCGAGAAACCAGAAATGGGAAACTGAAAGTCAATGTGGGGTCCAACTGGGTTCATTTTAAGAGTCCAGTGGGCGGTACTACATAGTGGGACAAGGCCTTTTAGGTTTAGACCTGCAGAATAGTGAGTTCAGCTCTGAGGTATAATGCAGAATGTAACTCAGGATCAGTAATGTATTGTATGTACACAGTGACTGCACCAGCAGAATAGTGAGTGCAGCTCTGGAGTATAATACAGGAGGTGACTCAGGATCAATAATGTAATGTATATACACAGAGACTGCACCAGCAGAATAGTGAGTGCAGCTCTGGAGTATATACAGGATATAACTCAGGATCAGTAATGTAATGTATGTACACAGTGACTGCACCAGCAGAATAGTGAGTGCAGCTCTGGAGTATAATACAGGATGTAACTCAGGATCAGTAATGTAATGTATGTACACAGTGACTGCACCAGCAGAATAGTGAGTGCAGCTCTGGAGTATAATACAGGAGGTGACTCAGGATCAGTAATGTAATGTATGTACACAGTGACTGCACCAGCAGAATAGTGAGTGCAGCTCTGGAGTATAATACAGGAGGTGACTCAGGATCAGTCATGTAATGTATGTACACAGTGACTGCACCAGCAGAATAGTGAGTGCAGCTCTGGAGTATAATACAGGAGGTAACTCAGGATCAGTAATGTATGTACACAGTGACTGCACCAGCAGAATAGTGAGTGCAGCTCTGGAGTATAAGACAGGATGTAACTCAGGATCAGTAATGTAATGTATGTACACAGTGTCTCCACCAGCAGAATTGTGAGTGCAGCTCTGGAGTATAATACAGGAGGTAACTCAGGATCAGTACAGGATCAGTAATGTAATGTATGTACACAGTGACTGCACCAGCAGAATAGTGAGTGCAGCTCTGGAGTATAATACAGGAGGTGACTCAGGATCAGTCATGTAATGTATGTACACAGTGACTGCACCAGCAGAATAGTGAGTGCAGCTCTGGAGTATAATACAGGAGGTAACTCAGGATCAGTAATGTAATGTATGTACACAGTGACTGCACCAGCAGAATAGTGAGTGCAGCTCTGGAGTATAAGACAGGATGTAACTCAGGATCAGTAATGTAATGTATGTACACAGTGTCTCCACCAGCAGAATAGTGAGTGCAGCTCTGGAGTATAATACAGGAGGTGACTCAGGATCAGTCATGTAATGTATGTACAGTCATGGCCAAAAGTTTTGAGAATGCTACAAATATTAATTGTTACAAAGTCTACTGCTTCAGTTTTTCTAATGGCAATTTGCATATTCTCCAGAATGTCATAAAGAGTGATCAGCTTAACAGCAATTACTTGCAAAGTCAATATTGGCTAAGAAAATGAACTTTAACCCCCAAAACACATTTCAACATCATTGCATTCCTGCCTTAAAAGGAGCAGCTAACATTGTTTTAGTGATTGTTCCAGTAACACAGGTGTGGGTGTTGATGAGGACAGGGCTGGCGATCAATCAGTCATGATTAAGTAAGAATGACACCACTGGACACTTTAAAAGGAGGCTGGTGCTTGGTATCATTGTTTCTCTTCAGTTAACCATGGTTATCTCTAAAGAAACACGTGCAGCCATCATTGCTCTGCACAAAAATGGCCTAACAGGGAAGAGTATCGCAGCTACAAAGATTGCACCTCAGTCAACAATCTATCGCATCATCAAGAACTTCAAGGAGAGAGCTTCCATTGTTGCCAAAAGGCTCCAGGGCGCCCAAGAAGGACCAGCAAACGCCAGGACCGTATCTTAAAACTGTTTCAGCTGCGGGATGGGACTACCAGCAGTGCCGAGCTAGCTCAGCAATGGCAGCAGGCTGGTGTGAGTGCTTCTGCACGCACTGTGAGGCGGAGACTGCTTGAGCAAGGCCTGGTTTCAAGGAGGGCGGCAAAGAAGCCACTTCCCTCCAGAAAAAACATCAGGGACAGACTGATATTCTGCAAAAGGTACAGGGAGTGACTGCTGAGGACTGGGGTAAAGTCATTGTCTCAGATGAATCCCCTTTTCGATTGTTTGGGACATCTGGAAAACAGCTTATTAGGAGAAGAAGAGGTGAGCGCTACCACCAGTCTTGTCTCATGCCAACTGTGAAGCATCCTGAAACCATTCATGTGTGGGGTTGCTTCTCAGCCAAGGGAATCGCACCACTCACAGTCTTGCCTAAAAACACAGCCATGAATAAAGAATGGTACCAGAATGTCCTCCAAGAGCAACTTCTCCCAACTGTCCAAGAGCAGTTTGGCGCCCAACAATGCCTTTTCCAGCATGATGGAGCACCTTGCCATAAAGCAAAGGTGATCACTAAATGGCTCATGGAACAACACATAGAGATTTTGGGTCCATGGCCTGGAAACTCCCCAGATCTTAATCCCATTGAGAACTTGTGGGCAATCATCAAAAGACGGGTGGACAAACAAAAACCAACAAATTCTGGCAAAATGCAAGCATTGCTTATACAAGAATGGACAGCTATCAGTCAGGATTTGATCCAGAAGTTGATTGAGAGCATGCCAGGGAGAATTGCAGAGGTCCTGAAGAAGAAGGGTCAACACTGCAAATATTGACTTGCTGCATTAACTCATTCTGTGAATAGAACCTTCTGGTCTCATAATATGATTGCAATTATATTTCTGTATGTGATGTAAACATCAGACAAACACAATTAAACACCAGAGGGCAACAGATCATGTGAAAATAGCATTTTGGTGTCATTCTCAAAACTTTTGGCCATGACTGTATACAGTGACAGCACCAGCAGAATAATGAGTGCAGCTCTGGGGTATAATACAGGATGTAACTCAGGATCAGTAATGTAATGTATGTACACAGTGACTGCACCAGCAGAATAGTGAGTGCAGCTCTGGAGTATAATACAGGATGTAACTCAGAATCAGTAATGTAATGTATGTACACAGTGACTGCACCAGCAGAATAGTGAGTGCAGCTATGGAGTATAATACAGGATGTAACTCAGGATCAGTAATGTAATGTATGTACACAGTGACTGCACCAGCACAATAGTGAGTGCAGCTCTGGAGTATAATACAGGATGTAACTCAGGATCAGTACAGGATCAGTAATGTAATGTATGTACACAGTGACTGCACCAGCAGAATAGTGAGTGCAGCTCTGGAGTATAATACAGGATGTAACTCAGGATCAGCAATGTAATGTATGTACACAGTGACTGCACCAGCAGAATAGTGAGTGCAGCTCTGGAGTATAATGAGATACATGAATACAGTAAACTGTATACAATCAATGTTTCCTTAGTTTTGTTATTTGCTGACATGTGTCAGTAAGTAGACTGTACAGCCGTGTTCTCTGGATTGTGTGTATGGTAGGGGAATCTGCCGGGGTCCAGCTCAGGTCTCTTAATGATTCAGCATTTTCTACAGATCCACGTTTCCTTTGAAGCCTGCTTTTCTGCAGGACGTCACTGAGGGTCCCTGGAGAGTCCTCATTAAAATCATTCACACTCCTATATCATGCTTCAGAATTCAGGCAAACAATGATAAAAGCCGCCAGCTGCTCGTGTGCAGGATGCCTCGTACTGGCGGCTTCTTCAGGAGTCTCCAAATCCGTCCTCAAGAGCGGGAGGTTCTCAAGGAAAGTGTAATTAGTGTGGACATAATGCGTTACGCTCAGGTACAGCTCAGCCCCCAAAATTAGTGCACTTACCCCGAAGGTCCCCTACACCGTAGACTAAGGTCTGCACAAGCCACTGATATTGCCAGGGTTGGTCCTATGTGTTTGGGGTCATCCTGGCTCCATGTAGGAGTCTTGTCCGCTTTGCAATGTCCCTCTTTGCATCCCCATACAATTATAGGGCCTCCTTTTGCCTCCATGTAAGATTACTGTCCGATTTTCAATATCCCTCTTTGTGCCCCAATACAATTATATTACCCCATTTTTGCCTCCATGAGGGAGTCTTGTCCGCTTTTCAATGTCCCTCTCTGTGCTCCATACAATTATAGTGCCCCCTTTTTACCTCCATATAGGATTATTGTCCCTTTGCAATGTCCCCCTTTACGCCCCCATACAATTACAGTGCCCCCTTTTTGCCTCCATGTGGGATTAATGTCAACTTTGGAATGTCTCCCTTTACGCCCCCATACACTTATAGTACCCCTTTTTACCTCCATATAGGATTATTGTCCCTTTGCAATGTCCCCCTTTACGCCCCCATACAGCTATAGTGCCCCCTTTTTACCTCCATATAGGATTATTGTTTACTTTGCAATGTCTCCCTCTACGCCCCCATACAGCTATAGTGCCCCCTTTTTGCCTCCATGTAGGATTATTGTCCACTTTGTAATGTTCCCCTTTATGCCCCCATACAGCTATAGTGCCCCCTTTTTGCTTCCATGTAGGAGTACTGTCTGTTTTGTAATGTCCCTCTTTGCGCCCCAATACAATTATAGTGCCCCTTTTTGACCCTTTCCAAAATAATCAGATTGTTATTTAAAAACTCAATTCACCTTTGAACAAAAGTCGAAAAATCAGCAAAATTCTCCTTCCTTTCCCTGCAGCATAATGACAGGTGAGGGCTGAAAAATATGTCTTTGCACTACTTGTTGTGGTTTCACCAAAAGCGACTGTGATCATTATGCCTCTGATTGTGCATGTTGAAAGCTGTTATGCCTGATCTTTCCCTTCCATGACATCTGGTGTTTAGAGAGCTGGAGGCCCCATATACTTTAGGTAATTTCTGATCCAGCCAAAAGCAATGAATTTAGGACTGTTTTGTGCATGGGATGAAGTGCACATAATAAAGACACAAGGTTAGAGCCTCTACTGGGGTCCGCTGCCTGCTTGTGCATGCCTGCCTATTTCTATGCCTGTTTTATATTAGATAGTCTATATACAGGGCTAAGTAAATGGAGACAAAATGCTCAGTCCCTACCAGCAAATGACTACCAGCACCAAACACTGCAGCCAGAGAGTAGGGGGGAATCTCACAACACCAACCTCCCTACAATACTGGAGGGGCTCTCCAGAGCTGCACTCACTATTCTGCTGGTGCAGTCACTGTGTACATACATTACATTACTGATCCTGAGTTACATCCTGTATTATACTCCAGAGCTGCACTCACTATTCTGCTGGTGCAGTCACTGTGTGCATACATTACATTACTTATCCTGTACTGATCCTGAGTTACATCCAGTATTGTACTCCAGAGCTGCACTCACTATTCTGCTGGTGCAGTCACTGTGTACATACATTACATTACTTATCCTGTACTGATCCTGAGTTACATCCAGTATTGTACTCCAGAGCTGCACTCACTATTCTGCTGGTGCAGTCACTGTGTACATACATTACTGATCCTGTACTGATCCTGAGTTACATCCTGTATTATACTCCAGAGCTGCACTCACTATTCTGCTGGTGCAGTCACTGTGTGCATACATTACATTACTTATCCTGTACTGATCCTGAGTTACATCCAGTATTGTACTCCAGAGCTGCACTCACTATTCTGCTGGTGCAGTCACTGTGTACATACATTACATTACTTATCCTGTACTGATCCTGAGTTACATCCAGTATTGTACTCCAGAGCTGCACTCACTATTCTGCTGGTGCAGTCACTGTGCACATACATTACTGATCCTGTACTGATCCTGAGATACCACCTGTATTATACTCCAGAGCTGCACTCACTATTCTGCTGCTGGTGCAGTCACTGTGTATATATATTACATTACTGATCCTGAGTTACCTCCTGTATTATACTCCAGAGCTGCACTCACTATTCTGCTGGTGCAGTCACTGTGTACATACATTACATTACTGATCCTGTACTGATCCTGAGTTATATCCTCTGTATTATACTCCAGAGCTGCACTCACTATTCTGCTGGTGCAGTCACTGTGTACATACATTACATTACTGATCCTGAGTTACATCCTGTATTATACTCCAGAGCTGCACTCATTATTCTGCTGGTGCAGTCACTGTGTACATACATTACTGATCCTGAGTTACCTCCTGTATTATACTCCAGAGCTGCACTCACTATTCTGCTGGTGCAGTCACTGTGTACATACATTACATTACTGATCCTGAGTTACATCCTGTATTATACTCCAGAGCTGCACTCACTATTCTGCTGGTGCAGTCACTGTGTACATACATTACTAATCCTGAGTTACCTCCTGTATTATACTCCAGAGCTGCACTCACTATTCTGCTGGTGCAGTCACTGTGTACATACATTACATTACTGATCCTGTACTGTTCCTGAATTACCTCCTGTATTATACCACAGAGCTGCACTCACTATTCTGCTGGTGCAGTCGCTGTGTACATACATTACATTACTAATCCTGTACTGATCCTTAGTTACCTCCTGTATTATACTCCAGAGCTTCATTCATTATTCTGCTGGTGCAGTCACTGTGTATGTACAATAAATTACTGATCCTGAGTTACCTCCTGTATTATACTCCAGAGCTGCACTCATTATTCTGCTGGTGCAGTCACTGTGTACATACATTACTTATCCTGTACTGATCCTGAGTTATCTCCTGTATAATTCTCCAGAGCTGCACTCATTATTCTGCTGGTGCAGTCACTGTGTACATACATTACTGATCCTGTACTGATCCTGAGTTACCTCCTGTATTATACTTCAGAGCTGGACTCACTATTCTGCTGGTGCAGTCACTGTGTACATACATTACATTACTGATCCTGAGTTACCTCCTGTATTATACCCCAGAGCTGCACTCACTATTCTGCTGGTGCAGTCCCTGTGTACATACATTACATTACTGATCCTGAGTTACCTCCTGTATTATACTCCAGAGCTGCACTCACTATTCTGCTGGTGCAGTCAATGTGTACATACATTACTGATCCTGAGTTACCTCCTGTATTATACTCCAGAGCTGCACTCACTATTCTGCTGGTGCAGTCACTGTGTACATACATTACATTACTTAGTTACATCCTGTATTATACTCCAGAGCTGCGCTCACTATTCTGCTGCTGGTGCATATCTCTCAGCCTCTGTAGATGTATGCATACCCAGCCTTGGCACATTATTCAGCCCAGCAGCAGTGAGTGTAATGAGCAGATACAGCCGCACTCCACAAGCCGTGCACTGTCACCGCCTGACACCGAGCTGCCACTTATTACTGCGGATTGCATGGGATTTCCTGGAGAAGAAGTCTCTGGTTGGGTTTCCCCTCGATCTTTTTGAAGCTTTGCCTCGGGAGCCCCTGCAGCATCTCCGTGTCGGGGAATATAATCTGAAGGACTGGATTACGCACCGACCTCCCCTTACTGTAATACAGTTCAGACCGCTATTGGCACCAAAGCCCATGACGGAAAGATGAAGCCGACTTGATGTTTTTCGGAACTTTTTTGGATTTTCTTCTAGTATTGATGCCAAAAGAATCCTGTATCTATTGAAACACGCGAAGCTTTTTTCATCTGCGAACCGCACAATCACGCGGCGGCAGAACGCGGGAAATAATGAGGCCGGGTACTGCTGAAGAGCGGCGCTCTGCGCGGATACAGTTAACGTTACAATCTCACAATATGAATCATTTTTGAAGCTCGGAACAGAAAGGTAGAGATAGCGCTCCGCATTGTCTTACCGGAACGTTTCCAACCGAGATACATTCTGCGGAAACCAAATAGTCACAATTGACAATGCGAAAACTAATTAACCTCCGAGGTTTGAAAATCACAAGAAGTAAAGAAGTGGAAGTCTTCAGAGGAAGTTGACAAGAAACTAATTAATATTTCTGGGATTTTTATTTTTTTTTTTCCTTATCGGTAAATGTCTTTGAAAAACGGTTTGTATTTAATGGGAGAACAGGAGGCGCGGCCAGCGCTGAGGAACGTGCACATCTTTTTGGATTTTGGTACCTCAATACCATATCACTATTTTTGAGAGATTTAGAGAGTTTTGGGGTCTTACCTTAAAGGGAAGGAGTCGTAAGGAAGTGACACATTTGGGTTAAAAGGGTTGTAAAAAAAAATTGTCTTAAAAATTAAAAATTAGAAATCTTGTCATTTTCATATCGGCCACTAGGGCATTTTTAGACTCTAATGTCCTGTTTCAGGAAATGCACATGAACATTAGGAGCACTTGACAGTATCCTCTTTATTAAAGCTACTTGTGATGCTAAACACTACGAGCAGTATGAATAAAAGGGTAGTCAGACAAGCCGGGATCATAAGCCAGGAGGTAACGTAAAGGATTCAAGGAGCACACAGAGATGTGGTCAGGAAGAGGTCCGAGGTCAGAAGCCGGGAGGTAACATATAAGTTTTAGGGAGCAGAGACATGGTCAGGAAGAGGTCCGAGGTCAGAAGCCAGGAGGTAATATATAAGGTTGAGGGAGCAGACAGAGACGTGATCAGGAAGAGGTCTGAAGTCAGAAGCTGGGAGGTAACGTATAAGGTTCAGGATGCAGACATGGAAATAGTCAGGAAGAGGTCCGAGGTCAGAAGCCGAGAGGTAACATATAAGGTTCAGAGAGCAGACAGAAACATGGTCAGGAAGAGGTCCGAGGTCAGAAGCTGGGAGGTAACACATAGGGTTCAGGGGGCAGACATGGACATTGTCAGGAAGAGGTCCGAGGTCAGAAGCCGAGAGGTAACATATAAGGTTCAGAGAGCAGACAGAAACATGGTCAGGAAGAGGTCCGAGGTCAGAAGCTGGGAGGTAACATATAAGGTTGAGGGAGCAGACAGAGATGTGATCAGGAAGGGGTCTGAGGTCAGAAGCCGTGAGGTAACACATAGGGTTCAGGGGGCAGACATGGACATTGTCAGGAAGAGATCTGAGGTCAGAAGCCAGAAGTTAACGTATAAGTTTCAGAGAGCATACAGAGATGTCATCAGGAAGATGTCCGAGTTCAGAAGCCGGGAGGTAACATATAAGGTTGAGGGAGCAGACAGACATGTGATCAGGAAGAGGTCCAAGGTCAGAAGCCAGGAGGTAACATATAAGGTTCAGGGGGCAGACATGGACATGGTCAGGAAGAGATCCGAGGTCAGAAGCCGGAAGTTAACGTATGCTCTCTGAACCTTAGACAGAGATGTCATCAGGAAGATGTCCGAGGTCAGAAGCCGGGAGGTAACATATAAGGTTGAGGGAGCAAACAGAGACATGATCAGGAAGAGGTCCGAGGTCACAAGCTGGGAGGTAACATATAAGGTCCAGGGGGCAGACATGGAAATGGTCAGGAAGAGATCCGAGGTCAGAAGCCGGAAGGTAACGTATAAGGTTCAGAGACCAGACAGAGATGTGATCAGGAAGAGGTCCGAGGTCAGAAGCCCGGAGGTAACATATAGGGAAGGAGCAAACAGAGACATGATCAGGAAGAGGTCTGAGGTCAGAAGCCAGGAGGTAACGTATAAGCTTCAGGGACCAGACAGAGATGTGGTCAGGAGAAGGTCCGAGGTCAGAAGCCAGGAGGTAATGTATAAGTTTCAGGGAGCAGAGAGAGACGTGATCAGAAAGAGGTCCAAGGTCAGAAGCCAAGATCAGAACACTTACACCAAACAGGAGCCAAGAACATAAAGAGCAAACAGGAAGTACGACTGTTGAAGTTCAGACAGAGCAAGCCCAGTAAAGAAACAGAGCAATCACCAGGAATGGGGTGCATCTGTGAAGGCAACTCTTAAAGCCATTGTGGACCCTAGTGCTGAAAAACAACCTGTCAGCAAGTGCAGAAGACACATAGCAGAGCATTTTCACATGCAAAATGCTCTGCACAGCGGAGCTGTGGCAAAAGCATTCCAAATGCTCTGCATAGCGGACCTGTGACACTGCTAAGCATGTGCAAAAATTATTATGAAGGGAGGAGGAGGAGTGTCAGCTGTGACATTGCATATTGTGAGTGGTGTGGTGGGTCCTGTGTTATCAGGTATCATATAGTGGTTTTATCTGTCAGTGTAGTCCTGTCTGTGAGGATAAAGAAACTTCTGTAAACACGCTAGGTGTCACACTAGGTACAGGGAAGTACCAAGCGAACGGCGAAAGGGAAGAGGACCCCTGTGTCTAGCGAAGGGGGAGATGGTGACTCCTGAACGAACCTACTACTGCTCCCTGGGGTCCCTCACCACCCTAGATAGGTTCTGCACTTATGCACCGAGACGGATACCTGACCATAGGTATCGCGAGTGCTGGACCCTAAATAGGGAACATCTTGACATTTTTTTATCCCAAAACTCCCCTCCAGGTGAAAAAGTGGCGCTGTACAGTGAGCGCGCCTTGCATCTCAGTCTGCCAGATGCCTCTCTTTGCAGGATTGTTCGCTGTTAGGCCCCTTTCACACATCAGTATTTTGCCATCAGTCACAATCCGTTTTCTCGATGGATCCGTCACAGATTGTGGCTAAACTGATGCAACGGCTCCGTTTTTCGACGAATCCGACTAGTTGGGGGCTAAATAATAAATTAGAGCTTACTCAGTTAAAAAAAGGACGGATTACGACGGTTCCTGCGCCCATAGGCTTCCATTTTCCCAAACGACGGACGGCGATGGATCGACGTACACAAAAAACGTTTCTGTGGCCGTCGTCTCCCTTCGACAAACGAACATTTTTAATACAAGTAGATGAGAAAAAAAACGGATCCAGCGGTATCAGTTGCCAAATCCGTTTTTTTCAAAATTCGACGGATTGTGACTGATGGCAAAAAACTGATGTGTGAAAGGGGCCTTAGTGCGGTTATTTTATGAGAATAGTAGGAATGCTACAGCTGCACTGAGAGCCTTTCATTGTTTGAAAGACTTTCACACACGTAGCGGTCCAATGGCTGTCAATTCGCTGAGACAGGTGATGACACGTTTTGAGGCAACGGGATTACTGAGTGTTCATCCAGGGCGCAGGCGCCGATCGGTAAGCAGAGAGGTTGTGGAGGATATTTGTGACGCCCCTGGACTATCGGGTCGTCACAGGCTATTGCGCTCCCGTGCAATATCCACCTCCTTCTTGGTTTTGGGTCCCTAACCATATGGCGTTGCCTACATCGCCTACATCAGCTAATCAAACCCTAGATACACCCTGTACCACACCCACCAGACACACCAGTGGACGGCTTGAGTGGAATAGAGTCGCCCACCTGGGGGGTCAGGGAGGGGAGGTCAGGAGTGTCAAGAAGAGAGAGTAGACTGAGTAGTGAAAGTGAGAGGAGGTCGGGAGCTGGGCTCCTGGAAAACTATCTAGGTGGCAGACAGTGGTCTGGGCCTAGAGGAGTCGGACCCCCGGTCGCAGGGGATCGAGGCAAGTGGCACGGATCTGTCGAGGAGGACAGCCGGCGGCCTTGCACCATCACCGGTCCGGGACCGAGGCACGACCGGGTACATGCACCCTAGGTCGGGGAGTAGCTTCAGGCAACCCAATAATTTACCCGCGGAGAATGGAGACTTCAAGATCCATTCCCTACCCGCTCCAGAATTAGGGCATTAGCGCAACGAGAGGGATAGGACTTTCCAATCCAAAACGTTCCAGAAAATGCCAAGCGTGAGCCCTGAGAGCAAGCTCCCACACTTAGCCATAGTATCACACAGGTAGAAGAGAAGACCGGGTTTATGCCGCGCTAAAAACCACTGATGCGTGTAAATTAAAAGATTTCCTTTTTATTGGACAGTTCCTACGCGTTTCAGAGACATCCGTCTCCTTCCTCAGGAAAAGAAATCATCAATCATTACAGTTTTACTTAGCCATAGTGGGGAGTGGAACCTGGCAAGTATCACACTACCGGGACCACCAAAGAAGTAAACTTAGTGCCAGGAGGCAGGTCACGGATCACCAGGCAGCACCATTGGGGACGGGACCCGAACTAGCTCCCCTCAGCGGCAGCGGTGTCCAGAGACTTGGTTTACCAGTTGTCGGTGTCTGCTTAATGGACTGAGTGAGTACCAGTGTGACCCCCTGCACCCAACGGCTTTCCCCTCCAAACACTGAGTCCCGGGGTATCCCCCCTACCCATGGTGGGGTCTAACACCTGGCTACCCCATTCCATCACCCCCCGGGTACTCCCAACTGCAGCGGTGGTACTCCTAATTACCACAAACCACGGGTGGCGTCACGAACTCTATAAAATACTTTGTAAATAACCCCCTTCATTTTGAGTGGCTGCACGACCCCTGGGTCCGGAGACCCTCAAGCCACTGAGAACCCGGATGCGAGCAGCTCGGCTGCTGGCACGGGGGCGGCACACATTGCCACTGCTGTCGTGGAACAGGGCACGAACAACCCTTCCGGGAACAGCAGTGCACGCAGTATTCAGGCAATTGGGGCTCCCGCACAGCACAGTGTGGAAAGTTCTCCGGAAGGTCTTGCGGGCATACCCGTACAAAATTAGCCATCGTCAACAACTTCTTCCTCGTGACAATGATACCCGCATGACATTTGCATTCATGTTTCTGGTGACAGTGGAAGTGGATGGCAATTGGCCATGGAATGTTCTGTGGGGTGACGCATGGAACGCTGAACACATAACTGTCGTTTATGGGCTACCAAAAATCCGCATGCGGTCGAGGGGGTTCCGCTGCCTTCGCCAAAGGTAACTGTTTGGTGTGGTTTCATCTCATTCATCCTCAGACCATTCTTTTACGAAGACATGAGGCCAACTGGGGTTGCTACCTGTTTCGTGTCAGCAGCGAGATCCCAGACAATGCTGGAAACAGTGGTCATTCCGCATCTCCAATAGCGGCAGCGTCTCCAGACGACCACCTTCATGCATGATGGAGACCTCCTTAAATCGCAAATCGTGTGAACGGTCTGCGTGCACATTTTCCCGATGACATGATGTTGAGCCGTTCCTTAACGCATGGCCACCGCGTTCCCCCGATCTCAATACTTGTGATTTCTGGTTTTGGGGACACGTGAAAGAGCGTGTTTATTGTTGAGGAAATGTCGACACCCTGGCTGACCTCAAAGACCGCAGCATCCCACCAGACATGTTACAAGTGTCGAGCATGTTCTGCATAGGATGAACATGATCACCATGCATGATGGCGGCCATATTGAACAGTTATGCTAGTCTGTGGAACAATTGTGACATCTCCAATTATCGGCACATGGTTTTTAGGCCGCTCGCTCACTGTACAGCGCCACTTTTCACCTGGTGGGAGATTTGGAATAACATTTTTTAAAACATGCCTTCCCTTTCCCCATGCCTTGAATAGTATACATACCAATTTTTCGCCAATTCTGTCCATTGGGTCAGTCTGTACATGGCTCCAAACACCTTCGGTTATTTTATGGCCACCTTGTATATATGTGACGCCCTGGCAAAACCAGGTAGTCACACAGTTTAGGCCCCCGCACAACACCTTCCCACACGGGGTTAAAGCAGCCGACCTGAAATCCTAGCCACCCCACTCAGGGTAGGACAGACACACCAGTGGGCGGGACCAGGCGGATGGAGAACGCTCACCTAGGAGTCTGGAGAACCCGGGGCGGGAGACAAGTCAGTTGGCGTTTAGTGGAGGTAGAGTGAAGTCTTAGTTCAAGTTGAGATCAGTCAGAGTCAAGGACTGAAGCTCAAGCTGACACGCGCCAGGGTTGGAGCCCTGGTGCCTTGGCTAGGTGGCAGACGGTGGTCAGTGTGTAGGAGACGGGAAGACGGCTGCCGGAGATCCGAGGTGGACCGGGACAGGGTTGTAGCCCGCCGGTACCGACACCGGAGAACCTGTGGCGCCCCTGACCTGGTCAGGCACCACTGAGTACTGCACCCATGCTGGGTCAGTGCTTTCAGGTAATCCTAAAGGCTGGAATAGGATGTGTACGCACAGACACATAGTGACCAGGTCTCCCACACCTTAAGAGGGGACCCTTAGGCAGACCCAAGAGGGTGCGTGCCTCCACATCTCATTCAAGGGGTGTAGGGGAGGTTTTGGAAGCTAAGGTGGCAGAGGCAGGCACAGAGGGGAGGGAGTAGTGAGCCAGTCTGGAGTGGAACACAGAGTTGCCAAGAGAGCAGTCGTGTGGAGACACTAGACAGACCCTGCACGTGAGGTAGCTGTTGGCGGGGGAGAACAGTTACCCAGTAGTCAGTCTGAAAGATGCCTAGAGAAGAGGTGGTCGAGTACGGGGGCTGCCGGTGACCAGGCCCGCACGGGGAAAACAGGTCCCTAGAGCAGAAATTCATTTATTCGAGCTGTTAAACTTGCCGGTGAGGGTACTGAAAGTGCCTCACCAACCTACACAGAGTCCGAGCCTCAGCAGCAACGAGGGGGCCCATAAAGGGGATCGAGCCTGGAGCAATCTTACCTTGGTCCACGCTGCCGGCAAACGGGCCAGAAAGGGGAGAAAGGGTAGTTGCGACTTCCCTGGATGTACCCCACGGTACTTCAAGTCATTGGTTATCCGAAACAAGAAGGGCTAGGATGGCAAGCTGACAGTTACCCTTACACCAACCTGAAAGGATACCTGGTTCCACCTGGTTCATCGCAACATTGCCCGGGCACCTCACAAAACCACCAAAAGTGAGTAAAACAATTGAAAGACAATTTGGACTGAGACTGAGTTATTCTGGGACCTGTTCCATGCACCAGAGCCTCTTGGGTCTGCCTCACTCACGGGAGGCCACAACATCCAGATGCTAACCCCATCAGCTCCAGAAGCTCGTTAAACCAGCAGCGGTGGTCATCCATAAGCCTGACCACAAACCGTGAGTGGCGTCACGTTACACATAGAACTACATACCTGTTGCCAAAAGATCCCACAAGTGAAGACCCGGTGGCGTCCCTGCGGGTGGAGTGAAATCCCTGGGGCGACCGCTATTGGTGGGCTCCACCAACCGACCCGGACACCGTGCACAAGGGGGCACTTGGATCCTGAAGCCAGGACCAGCACCAACGGAATAGCTAATTAACCAATTGAGGGCAGGATTATAGGTCCTGTCCCTACCTAAGTCCTGAAAAGTAGACAACCACCCACCGAGAGGGATAGGGCATCTGCCGGGGCCCGGTAGATCCCACGGGTCAGCTTCAGACGGGCACGGCTCCCAAGAAAAAGGACTGTGAGCGGACTCCTGTGTTACACACTGGGAAGTCTATTTGAGAAACACAAAGTGCAGAGGAAAGAGACATTGATCACCAGCCCGGGTGTGGGACCAGATACACCCGTCTGCGGAGGCCAGCCACCATCACTTTGGTTTACCAAAAGAACGTTGTGTCTATTGACTCTACACGAGTGCAACCTCATCCAGCACCACGACAACCGAACTGTAAGTGTGCAGATCCCTGCAACCCTGCACAACACTAGGCCTCGGGGCATCCATCCCTACCCACGGAGGGGTTAACATCCAGCTGCCATCACATCTCCCCCGGGTATCCCATAACAGCAGCGGTGGTGCTAAAACTCACCGTGGGTGGCGTCAAAGACAGTTTACAACCAATCCCATACAATTACGTCCCCCCTTTTATTCAAAGTGTCCGCACGACCCCCGGGTCCGGAGCACCTCTCGAGCCGTAGATCCGGATCCGAGCAACACCGGCTGCTGGCGTGGGGGCGGCACATATAGATTATATATATATATATGTATATATATATATATACAGTTAGGTCCAGAAATATTTGGACAGTGACACAATTTTCGCGAGTTGGGCTCTGCATGCCACCGCATTGGATTTGAAATGAAACCTCTACAACAGAATTCAAGTGCAGATTGTAACGTTTACTTTGAAGGTTTGAACAAAAATATCTGATAGAAATTGTAGGAATTGTCACATTTCTTTACAAACACTCCACATTTTAGGAGGTCAAAAGTAATTGGACAAATAAACCAAACCCCAAAAAAATATTTTTTTTTTCAATATTTTGTTGCGAATCCTTTGGAGGCAATCACTGCCTTAAGTCTGGAACCCATAGACATCACCAAACGCTGGGTTTCCTCCTTCTTAATGCTTTGCCAGGCCTTTACAGCCGCAGCCTTCAGGTCTTGTTTGTTTGTGGGTCTTTCCGTCTTAAGTCTGGATTTGAGCAAGTGAAATGCATGCTCAATTGGGTTAAGATCTGGTGATTGACTTGGCCATTGCAGAATGTTCCACTTTTTTGCACTCATGAACTCTTGGGTAGCTTTGGCTGTATGCTTGGGGTCATTGTCCATCTGTACTATGAAGCACCGTCCGATCAACTTTGCGGCATTTGGCTGAATCTGGGCTGAAAGTATATCCCGGTACACTTCAGAATTCATCCGGCTACTCTTGTCTGCTGTTATGTCATCAATAAACACAAGTGACCCAGTGCCATTGAAAGCCATGCATGCCCATGCCATCACGTTGCCTCCACCATGTTTTACAGAGGATGTGGTGTGCCTTGGATCATGTGCCGTTCCCTTTCTTCTCCAAACTTTTTTCTTCCCATCATTCTGGTACAGGTTGATCTTGGTCTCATCTGTCCATAGAATACTTTTCCAGAACTGAGCTGGCTTCATGAGGTGTTTTTCAGCAAATTTAACTCTGGCCTGTCTATTTTTGGAATTGATGAATGGTTTGCATCTAGATGTGAACCCTTTGTATTTACTTTCATGGAGTCTTCTCTTTACTGGTGACTTAGAGACAGATACACCTACTTCACTGAGAGTGTTCTGGACTTCAGTTGATGTTGTGAACGGGTTCTTCTTCACCAAAGAAAGTATGCGGCGATCATCCACCACTGTTGTCATCCGTGGACGCCCAGGCCTTTTTGAGTTCCCAAGCTCACCAGTCATTTCCTTTTTTCTCAGAATGTACCCGACTGTTGATTTTGCTACTCCAAGCATGTCTGCTATCTCTCTGATGGATTTTTTCTTTTTTTTCAGCCTCAGGATGTTCTGCTTCACCTCAATTGAGAGTTCCTTAGACTGCATGTTGTCTGGTCACAGCAACAGCTTCCAAATGCAAAACCACACACCTGTAATCAACCCCAGACCTTTTAAGTACTTCATTGATTACAGGTTAACGAGGGAGACGCCTTCAGAGTTAATTGCAGCCCTTAGAGTCCCTTGTCCAATTACTTTTGGTCCCTTGAAAAAGAGGAGGCTATGCATTACAGAGCTATGATTCCTAAACCCTTTCTCCGATTTGGATGTGAAAAGTCTCATATTGCAGCTGGGAGTGTGCACTTTCAGCCCATATTATATATATAATTGTATTTCTGAATATGTTTTTGTAAACAGCTAAAATAACAAAACTTGTGTCACTCTCCAAATATTTCTGGACCTAACTGTATATATATATATATACTAGCTGTACTACCCGGCCTCACCCGGGTTAATAACTGTTGTTAACAAAATAGAATGTATTAACAAAAATGTATTCTGCACACAAAAACCACAAAACAAATAGATAATAATGTGCTCCGTCTGTCTCTTTCCCCGTCTATCTCTTTCCCCGTCTGTCTCTTTCCCCGTCTGTCTGTCTCTGTCTGTCTCTTTTTTTGTGTCTGTCTCTATCTCTCTGTTTCTTTCCCCATCTGTCTCTTCCTAGGTCTGCCTCTTTCCCCGTCTGTCTCCCCGTCTCTTTGTCTTTGTCTTTTCCTGTCTGTCTCTTTCCCTGTCTGCCTTTCTCTGTCTGTCTCTTTCCTTGTCTGTCTCTATTTCTCTGTCTCTTTCCCCGTCTGTCTCTATCAAGGTCTGTGTCTTTCCCCATCTATCTTTGTCTGTCTCTCTGGCTGTCTCCTCCTGTCTGTCTCTGTCCCTGTCTGCATGTCTTTTTGTCTCTTTCCCCATCTGTCTTTTTCCCCATCTGTCTCTTTGCAGGTCTGTCTCTTTCACCGTCTGTCTCTTTCACCGTCTGTCTCTGTCTGTCTCTTTCCCTGTCTGTCTCTATCTCTCTGTCTCTTTCCCTGTCTTTCTCTCTGTCTGTCTCTCTGTCTCTCTATATCCGTCTCCCCACCGACATCTTATTACCTCACATATAAGCTTCTTATACTATGAATGTCTTTTGTTCCTATAGCAATCAATCACAGCTCCTACTAATAACCTGTAGTTCCAGGCACTATTTACTTTAATGGAGCCATGTTTTTTGGAGAGTAACTGTAAAGCGCGGGGTTACATTTTCCTGTCAAAACATAGTCTATGATGTTCCCTGGGTCACATGAGGCGTCTGTGCAAAATTTCGTGATTGTAAATGCAACGGTGCGGATACACTTTTCGTTTCACTTTTTCCCCATTATGTAGATAGGGGAAAAATTGATTGGTAAATTGGAACGCGCGGAGTTAAAATTTCGCCTCACAACATAGCCTATGACGCTCTCTCGAGGTCCAGACGTGTGAGTGTGCAAAATTTTGTGGCTGTAGCTGCGACGGTGCAGATGCCAATCCCGGACATACACACACACACACATTCAGCTTTAGATATATACACACACGCACAGTGGAACCTAGCTTAACGAGTAACCCAGTTAGCGAGTATTTTGCCTAACGAGCAACACTTGCTGTAAATTTGTAACTCGGTTTACGAGCAAGCTTTGCTGTACGAGCAAATACTCACCGCACACACTTCCGGTTCCGTACTTTCACCGCGCTCTGACCCGCTCTTGCAGTCCACACAAGCATGCACAAAACACGCACACACATATTATGCTCACCTTACCTTCCATTACTTCTAATTCGCCGCTACAGGATGTGTATCGGCAACCATCGCGATGATGGTTCCTCCGCTGTCAGCCGCTACTCAAAGGCAGCGCACTGGCCATCAGAGGCAAGCGGCTCTTGCCTTTGACGTCAACACTCTGGCAGCGGAAGTTCCTCCCTCATCACGATGGTTACCCGATACACATCCACATACTGTAGCGGCGAACTGCAAGTTCCAGGAGACCGGCGATACAACGGAAGGTAAGGTGAGCATAATATGTGTGTGTGCGTACATGTTTGTGCGTGTTTGTGCGTGTTTGAGTGTGTTTGTGCGTGTTTGTGCGTGTTTGTGCGTGTTTGTGCGTGTTTGAGTGTGTTTGTGTGTGTTTGTGCGTGCTTGTTTGTGCATGTTTGTGCGTGTTTGAGCGTATTTGTGCGTGTTTGAGCGTGTTTGTGCGTGTTTGAGTGTGTTTGTGCGTGTTTGTGTGTGTTTGTGCGTGTTTGTGCGTGTTTGAGTGTGTTTGTGTGTGTTTGTGCGTGTCTGTGCGTGTTTGTGCATGTTTGTGCGTGTTTGAGTGTGTTTGAGTGTGTTTGAGTGTGTTTGTGCGTGTTTGAGTGTGTTTGTGTGTGTTTGTGCATGTTTGAGTGTGTTTGTGCGTGTTTGAGTGTGTTTGAGTGTGTTTGAGCGTGTTTGAGTGTGTTTGTGTGTGTTTGTGCGTGTCTGTGCGTGTTTGTGCATGTTTGTGCGTGTTTGAGTGTGTTTGAGTGTGTTTGAGTGTGTTTGTGCGTGTTTGTGCGTGTTTGAGTGTGTTTGTGCGTGTTTGTGTGTGTTTGTGCGTGTTTGTGCGTGTTTGAGTGTGTTTGTGCGTGTTTGAGTGTGTTTGTGTGTGTTTGTGCGTGTCTGTGCGTGTTTGTGCATGTTTGTGCGTGTTTGAGTGTGTTTGAGTGTGTTTGAGTGTGTTTGTGCATGTTTGAGTGTGTTTGTGTGTGTTTGTGCGTGTTTGTGCATGTTTGTGCGTGTTTGTGCATGTTTGTGTGTGTTTGAGTGTGTTTGTGCGTGTTTGAGTGTGTTTGTGCGTGTTTAAGTGTGTTTGTGCGTGTTTGTGCGTGTTTGTGTGTGTTTGTGCGTGTTTGAGTGTGTTTGTGCGTGTTTGTGCGTGTTTGAGTGTGTTTGAGTGTGTTTGTGCATGTTTGTGCGTGTTTGAGTGTGTTTGTGCGTGTTTGAGCGTGTTTGTGCGTGTTTGTGCGTGTTTGTGCGTGTTTGTGCGTGTTTGTGTGTGTTTGTGTGTGTTTGTGCGTGTTTGTGTGTGTTTGTGCGTGTTTGTGCGTGTTTTAGTGTGTTTGTGCGTGTTTTAGTGTGTTTGTGCGTGTTTGTGCGTGTTTGTGTGTGTTTGTGCGTGTTTGTGCGTGTTTGTGCGTGTTTGTGCGTGTTTGTGCGTGTTTGTGCGTGTTTGAGTGTGTTTGTGCATGTTTGTGTGTGTTTGTGCGTGTTTGTGCGTGTTTGTGCGTGTTTGTGCGTGTTTGTGCGTGTTTGTGCCTGTTTGTGCGTGTTTGAGTGTGTTTGTGCGTGTTTGTGCGTGTTTGTGCGTGTTTGTGCGTGTTTGAGCGTGTTTGAGCGTGTTTGTGCGTGTTTGTGCGTGTTTGTGCGTGTTTGAGTGTGTTTGTGCGTGTTTGTGCGTGTTTGTGCGTGTTTGTGCGTGTTTGTGCGTGTTTGAGTGTGTTTGTGCGTGTTTGTGCGTGTTTGTGCGTGTTTGTGCATGTTTGTGCATGTTTGTGCATGTTTTTGTGTGTTTGTGCATGTTTGTGCGTTTGTGGAATGACAGAATAGGGGACCAGGATGGGACATTTAACACGTTGTGGAAGGAATTGTCTGCATTGCAATGATTTCCTATGGGAAATTTTGCTTTGCTGAATGAGTAACTTGGTTAACAAGCGCAGTCCCAGAACGGATTGTTCTCGTTAACCAAGGTTCCACTGTATACAGTATGTAATAGATACAATATGTACAACCACCTCCCTGCTACAGAACAAGACACAGAAGTACAAGGTGTTCAGTGCTCAGAGACACGGCCGAAAGGAGGAGACTGAACCTGACCACCACTGAGCAAGACACAGAAGTACAAAGTGTTCAGTGATGAAACACAGGGATGAGATGATGAGGCTGAACCCGACCACCACTGAGCAAGACACAGAAGTACAAAGTGTTCAGTGATGAAACACAGGGATGAGGTGATGAGGCTGAACCCGACCACCACTGAGCAAGACACAGAAGTACAAAGTGTTCAGTGATGAAACACAGGGATGAGGTGATGAGGCTGAACCCGACCACCACTGAGCAAGACACAGAAGTACAAAGTGTTCAGTGATGAAACAAAGGGATGAGGTGATGAGGCTGAACCCGACCACCACTGAGCAAAATACAGAGGTACAAGGTCATTAGTGTTTGAGACACGTCCAAGTGTAGGAGGCTAAACCCGACCACCACTGAGCAACACACAGGAGTGAAAATGTCAAGACTGGGCCAAAAAGTATCTAAAGACAGATTGTTCACAGGTTTTATGGACTTATGAGATGAGGGCGATTCTTGACAGAACAGATGGTTGGGCCATGGCTGAATCAGTATCATGCACAGACCTCTACTTCCTCTCAGACCCCAGCGAGGTGGAGGAAGGGTCCGGCTATGGGCCGGGATTATTACCGAGGAGCTAGTTTGACCTTTTCAGGTTGAAAATGGATCAAAATCATCTCCAACATCTCCAGAAAGCCACGGACCCACTTGGGGGGAGGGGCGACATGACCAAGGGGGAGGTAGGGAGTGATGGGTTAATAGGGACAGTGGTATATGCCTAATATGGCTTTGGGGGATGGTTTTAGCCGGGGAGGAAGAGGAGGAGCAGGGAAAGGGTTAGCTGGGAGAGGAAGGAGTTACCTCCTCTTCTGTTTCCGGACGCTGAACGATCTGCACGTGCACCTCCATGGCAGATCTTCAGGAGCTCCAGCGTCTGATTCAGGCAGCGGTCGCAGCGCACGGGCCCCTGGCAGTGCAGACCCACATCAGGGCTGCCGGGGTTAACCCGTCGGCGCTTGCCCCTCGTCCCCCCAGCAGCGGCGGGCGCCAGTCGCGGCCCCCCCGCAGGTATTCCCCGGGCGCGGGGGGGGCGAGGAGGAGATGTAAGAGCCCCTCCAGGGACCCTCCGCAAAGTGCAGCGCAGCAGCAGCGTCTGGCTGCTGCAGAGGCCGGCGGGAGGAATCTTCGTTCCAGCCGCGGCGGTCGGGAGGTGGGAGTGGCCAGCACGGGGCCTGCTTCCGGTCCCGGCCTCCGGGCTGGAGTTACTGAGACTGCAGCGGCTCCAGGCCGGGAGCGCGCTCGGCGCAGGAGAGAGGCCAGCAGATCCCCCTGCAGTCGGCGGGGGGACCGCGGGGCTGCACGTGGCGGTAGGTCCGGCGCCGGGGGGGGGTCTGCGGTGCCTGACCCCGGTGCGGCTGAGAGAAGGAGTGACGGCGGGAGCCCTGCGGCAACCGCCGGGTCACTCAGTACCGCTGTGCAGCCCCCGGATGTGGCAGTCTCCCGTGGGAGCGGGAGGACTCGGCGGATGGAGGCCTGCAATAGCCCAGGAGGGCCAGAGGCGACGACGGCTGAGATCCGGAGCCGGGCGTCTGGTCGTCCGCGCCCAGAGGCCCCTTGCAGTCGGCAGGGGGGCGGGCGCAAGAGGTCGAGGCCCGGGGTGCCGGCGCGGGGGACAGGACGGTCTCCTGGGTTGTCACCCCGGGGCAAGAGATGGAGCGGGGATGACTCTGCCCACGCGGCGGCCCTGTCTGGCGGCCGTGGTGGGGGGGGTGCTGCGGCGGCGCCCCCCGGATGTCGGATGGAAGATGAGGCCAGTGGCGAGGAGGGGGAAGAGGCTTTCGGTTCGGAGGAGTCGGATGGACGACAGACGGAGGACAGCGAGGCGGCGGTCTCGGGAGACGCCGAGCGGCGGTCGGGTGAGACGGCCGCGGAGGCGGCAGGGGCTGCGCTGGCGGGGGGCTTCGGGGGGGGGGCGGCTGCGGCTACGGCAGCGCCCGCTGGTTTCGCAGTGTGGAGTCAATTGTTGGGGCTGTTGCAGGGGCTGGCGGCGGCTTCGGGAGCGGGGGGGGGAGGGGGCCCAGGCGCCGGTGGCGGCGTGGGTGGGTGCAGCCGGTTTAGGGGCCTCGGCGGCGACGGGGGGTGACGGAGCGGGTGCGAGTAGAGGGGGGGGCGAAGGGGGGAGTGAGACGGGGGGGGGAAAGGAGAAGGAAAAGGAGAAGGAAAAGGAGAAGGAAAAGGAGAAGGAGGATGAGGTGGTGCGCTTAGATGATAGGGCTAAAAGCGAAGTTTATGTTTGTTTTGAGGGCCCGCTGGGGGCCCATTTAAAGAAGGAGGTGCGGGAAAAAATTTGGAAAGGGGAATATGTGGAGATATTTTCTCTGCTTCCCCTGGAGAAATTTAATTTGGATAGGGTTAAGCCGAGTGATTCCAAAAAGGAGAAGGACGAGGAGGAAAAGCGCCGTTATAGGCTTATTCCTCGGACTTTTGCCAACTGGCTACAGGCATTTGCGATTTTGGCGAGCGTGGTCGGGGAGAAGGAGCCGGAGCATTGTTCGGCTTTGTTCGGCTACATGGATGCGATAGGGGAGGCTTATCGAGTTTATGGCGGACTGGCGTGGCTGCGCTACGACGAGCAATTTAGGCAGCGGAAGGCATTGCGGCCAGATATGCGTTGGGACCATAAGGATATTTCCTTATGGATGCGATTGATGTCGGCACCGGCTCAGCCCTTTCGGGGGGGCGCCGGGGGTTCGGGGGGGGCCGGGTCCCCGGCAAGTTTCAAGAAAGGTTTGTGTTGGCAGTACAATGAAGGGCAGTGCAGGTTTGGAGCGGCGTGCCGTTTTAAGCATGAATGCTCCGGATGTGGGGGGGGACATAGCTTGTCCAAATGTTTTAAAAAAGGAAAAGGAAAGGCTGGTGATGGGGCTGGTAAGAGGGACGACGCCGGTGAAGGTAGAAGTGATGGTTCCGTTTTTAAATAGGTATCCGGACAAGGAGGCGGCGGCGTTGTTAAGTTCTGGTTTTTCGGATGGTTTTCATATTCCGTCGGTTGTTAATGCATCGGTTCCGCCGTATCGTAATTTGCGTTCCGCTCGGGATCACCCGGAAGTGGTGGATGAGAAGCTGGAAAGGGAGGTGGCTTTGGGCAGGATGGGCGGCCCTTATGTCGCCCCGCCGTGCGGGAATTTGGTGGTGTCACCGTTGGGGGTGGTACCAAAGAAGGAGCGGAATAAATTTCGGCTGATTCATCATTTGTCTTACCCGGAAGGGTTATCGGTGAATGATGGCATTGCGCCGGAGTTGTCGGCGGTATATTATGTGTCGTTCGATAAGGCGTTGGACCTGGTTAGGGCGGCGGGGCGGGGTGCATTGATGGCAAAGGCGGATGTGGAAGCAGCGTTTCGGTTGTTACCGGTTCATCCAGATAGTCAGCATTTGTTGGGTTGCTGGTGGGATGGCAGTTATTATGTTGATCGTTGTTTGCCAATGGGCTGTTCCATTTCGTGTTCGTACTTTGAGGCATTTAGTTCGTTTGTTGAGTGGGTGGTTCGGGACGTGTCCGGGCTTACGTCCATCATTCATTACTTGGATGATTTCCTGTGTGTCGGGCCGGCGGGTTCGATGGTTTGTGCGGGTTTGCTATTTGCGTTGCAAAAAGTTGCGGCCAGTTTCGGGATTCCTTTGGCGCCGGATAAGACGGAAGGCCCGGCGCCGGTGATGTGTTTTCTGGGAATTGAAATTGACACCATTGCTATGGAATGCAGGTTGCCGGCGGAGAAGGTCCGTGATTTGAGGTCCGCAGTGTCAGGGGTAAAAGCGGCGAAGAAGGTGCGGCTTAAGGCGGTGCAGTCTTTGCTTGGAAAATTGAATTTTGCTTGCAGAATTGTGCCAATGGGGAGAGTGTTTGCGAGGCGTTTGGCGACGGCGACGGCCGGGGTACGGTTGCCGGCGCATTTTGTGCGGATCACAAAGGCGATCAGGGACGATTTGGAAGTATGGGATCAATTTTTGCAGCATTTCAACGGCCGGACGCTGGTGATGGAGAGGGTGGCGTCTAACGGGGCGTTGCAGCTGTTTACGGATGCGGCGGGGTCGGCCGGGTTTGGGGCTGTCTTCAGAGGTCATTGGTGTGTCGGGCAGTGGCCACAGGCGTGGCGGGAGAGCGGGTTGGTTAGGAATTTGGCTCTGTTAGAGCTATTCCCCATTGTAGTGGCAGTGGAGCTATGGGGGTCGCACTTTGCCGGAAGGAAAGTGTGTTTTCATTGTGATAACCAGGCGGTGGTGCACGCGATTAACAACTTGTCTGCTAAGTCGGAGCCGGTGGTGGTGTATTTGCGGCATTTAGTGTTGAGATGTCTGCAGTTGAATGTGCAGGTAGTGGCAAGGCACGTTCCGGGTGTTGACAACGAGGTGGCTGATGCTTTGTCTCGTTTTCAGTTCAGCAGGTTTCGGGCGCTGTTGCCGTGGGCGGACGAAGTTGGAGTGGAGTGCCCCGAGGATTTGTGGCATCTGGTGAGGCGGTGATCTCAGACTTGATTCGGAACTCGGTGACCGAGGTGACTTGGTGCCGGTATGCTAAGGTGTGGGCTGAATGGGAGGAGTTGTTGCGTCTGATGTTTGGTGGGGAAAGCGTGGATTACTTGGTGGCTTTGTTGTCATTGGTGAGTACGGATTTTTCAGCCGGGCGATCGGCATCGGCTGTGGCACCTCGGGTGTCGGCAGTGGCATTTTGGTTAAAAATGAGAGGGGAGCGTGATGTTTCACAGGATTTTCGGGTTCGTCAGGCTTTGCGGGGCTTTCGCCGTGGCGTACGGGAGAGGGACAAGAGGCGCCCTGTATCGTTTGGTTTGTTGAGACGGATGGTGGGTGGCCTGAGCGGCATTTGTGAGTCTGTGTACGAGACGGTTCTATTTACAACGGCTTTCGGTCTCGCTTTTTATGGGGCGTTCCGGATAGGCGAGCTGGTGAGCCCGTCCAGGGTGACGGGTGGTGGTTTGATGTTTGAGGACGTGCAAGTGAGCAGTAGTCAGGTGGAGTGCCGGATTCGCCGGTCAAAAATGGATCAGCTGGGCCGTGGTAGATTGGTGGTGTTATATGCGGTTCCAGGAGAGGAATTGTGCCCTGTGCGTTTAGTCGAGAGATTTATGGCCGTGAGGGGAGGCTTACCTGGCCCGTTGTTGCGGCATTTGAATGGGTCGTTTTTGTCGAGGTTTCAGTTTGTGGCGGTGCTGCGGCTAAGTCTACGTAACGCGGGGGAGCGCCCGGAGGAATTCGGGTCGCATTCATTCCGAATTGGTGCAGCAACGGAGGCAGCCCGTTGGGGGCTTGGAGATGAGGTGGTAAAGCGTATTGGTAGATGGGAATCTTCTTGTTTTCGGCGGTATGTGAGACCGCAGTTGTTGTAGCATCATGGGACTTTGGTTACGTGCGGAAGGTTTGAGGAAAGGGGTGTTTTTTGATATGTTGGTGGTTGTGCTGTTATTGGTTTTGATATTTTCGTTTTGTTTTATTTGTTATAGGGAAGTGCCTGATCTGGATCTTGGGGCACTCCTTCGTATTTTGGGGTGCCCGTCGGGCGGAGGTCCGCCCGAATGGTCGACAGCTGGGTTTGGATCGTGCGCAGGCGACTGTTCGATGGATCGGAGTTCGGGGCATGGAGTGGGGCAGGGTGGTCCCGGAATTTCGTTTCCATTGTAAAGTTGAGCGCCCCCCGGATGTGCTGGTATTGCATGTGGGGGGTAATGATCTTGGTGCCAGGGCGTCGCGGGATTTGATCCGAGACATAAAGATTGATTTACTGCAGTTGTGGAAGCGGTATCCTGGTTTGCTGGTCGTATGGTCTGACATAGTGACCAGGTTGGCATGGAGAGGGGCTCGGTCGGTGGAGAAGGTTAATAAGGCCAGGGCCCAGGTGAATAGGGTAGTGGCTAGGTTTGTGACCAGGAATGGTGGGATTGTGGTACGGCACAGGGATTTGGAGCCGGCTGATTGGCGATTTCGGAGGGGTGATGGTGTGCACCTCAACGAGGTCGGTCTGGATTTATGGGCGTTGGGTCTGCAGGATGGTGTGGAGCGTGCTTTTGGTGTGTGGCGGGTCCAGGCCACGTAAGGTGTCACGTGGTCTGTCCTGTGGCGGTGGGGGTAGGTCTGGTCCAGAGGTTTGGAAGTGATTGGTGGCTGGACCGGGAGTCATTGTCTTGGTATGGTGGCTCTCGGTTTCCGGGATGTGGCAGGCACGGGGTTCTGCCAAAGTGTGGGGGTCAATCCGTGGGTGATTGGCACCTCGTCTCTGGGTCGGTGTGTTGCGGCCGGGGACAGGGGGAGTAGTAGTAGTGGACTGGGCCTACCCCGGGGGGTATTGTAAATGTTATTGTCTATTGTTACCGTTATGTGGTTGTTTTGGGTCGCCCGTTGGACGGCGTCCCTAAGGTACTAGTCTGTAAAACAATAGGCAATAAAAAGGCTGCTGTGGCCATTTGAACCAAGTCGCATGCAGTCCGTGTGTTTAATTTTAGAGGATAAGGGGGTTTGGTTACACAGACATCATGACCGGAGAATCCTCCCTCAGCTGGTCAAGAAAGCCACGGACCCACTTGGGGGGAGGGGCGACATGACCAAGGGGGAGGTAGGGAGTGATGGGTTAATAGGGACAGTGGTATATGCCTAATATGGCTTTGGGGGATGGTTTTAGCCGGGGAGGAAGAGGAGGAGCAGGGAAAGGGTTAGCTGGGAGAGGAAGGAGTTACCTCCTCTTCTGTTTCCGGACGCTGAACGATCCCCGCCCACCCTCCCTTTGTGTTGTCATGTGGGAGATGTTTTTGGGTAGTTGGGATACCTTTTGTCACAGTAGCGGTGGGGGTAGGTCTGGTCCAGAGGTTTGGAAGTGATTGGTGGCTGGACCGGGAGTCATTGTCTTGGTATGGTGGCTCTCGGTTTCCGGGATGTGGCAGGCACGGGGTTCTGCCAAAGTGTGGGGGTCAATCCGTGGGTGATTGGCACCTCGTCTCTGGGTCGGTGTGTTGCGGCCGGGGACAGGGGGAGTAGTAGTAGTGGACTGGGCCTACCCCGGGGGGTATTGTAAATGTTATTGTCTATTGTTACCGTTATGTGGTTGTTTTGGGTCGCCCGTTGGACGGCGTCCCTAAGGTACTAGTCTGTAAAACAATAGGCAATAAAAAGGCTGCTGTGGCCATTTGAACCAAGTCGCATGCAGTCCGTGTGTTTAATTTTAGAGGATAAGGGGGTTTGGTTACACAGACATCATGACCGGAGAATCCTCCCTCAGCTGGTCATGCCAGTTTTTAAAAGACACTTTCTTCCAGCAGTGATACCTGAAAATGTCTGCAGCTTTCTAGAAAGCCCTGATTGTTCTCACGGACCAGTCTCCATCACAGCATCAAAATCTCCACTGCTCAGAGCCAGTACAGGCCTTAAAGATGAAGAATGATGTCCTGGCCCCGTCCTCACCGGATTTGAACCCTACTGAGAAATTGTGGACCTCCTTACACTGGAGTTTTACGGTGAAGAAGAACAGTTCCCTCTGATCAGTGGCTGTGGCTGTGGTTGGTGCGCCAAAAAGATAAAGAAACTGACAGACTCCATGGATGGAGCATATGGCTGTTACTAAGAAGGGCGGCCATATTACTATAATTATTACTATAGCACACTGAGGAGAAGGGCGGCCATATTACTATATATATTACTATATCACACTGAGGAGAAGGGCGGCCATATTACTATATATATTACTATATCACACTGAGGAGAAGGGCGGCCATATTACTATATATATTACTATATCACACTGAGGAGAAGGGCGGCCATATTACTATATATATTACTATATCACACTGAGGAGAAGGGCGGCCATATTACTATATATATTACTATATCACACTGAGGAGAAGAGCGGCCATATTACTATATATATTACTATATCACACTGAGGAGAAGGACGGCCATATTACTATATATATTACTATATCACACTGAGGAGAAGGGCGGCCTTATTACTATATATATTACTATATCACACTGAGGAGAAGGGCGGCCATATTACTATATATATTACTATATCACACTGAGGAGAAGGGCGGCCATATTACTATATATATTACTATATCACACTGAGGAGAAGGCCGGCCATATTACTATATATATTACTATATCACACTGAGGAGAAGGACGGCCATATTACTATATATATTACTATATCACACTGAGGAGAAGGGCGGCCTTATTACTATATATATTACTATATCACACTGAGGAGAAGGGCGGCCATATTACTATATATATTACTATATCACACTGAGGAGAAGGGCGGCCATATTACTATATATATATTACTATATCACACTGAGGAGAAGGGCGGCCATATTACTATATATATTACTATATCACACTGAGGAGAAGGGCGGCCATATTACTATAATTATTACTATATCACACTGAGGAGAAGGGCAGCCATATTACTATATATATTACTATATCACACTGAGGAGAAGGGCGGCCATATTACTATATACAGTTAGGTCCAGAAATATTTGGACAGTGACACAAGTTTTGTTTTTTTAGCTGTTTACAAAAACATGTTCAGGAATACAATTATATATATAATATGGGCTGAAAGTGCACACTCCCAGCTGCAATATGAGAGTTTTCACATCCAAATCGGAGAAAGGGTTTAGGAATCATAGCTCTGTAATGCATAGCCTCCTCTTTTTCAAGGGACCAAAAGTAATTGGACAAGGGACTCTAAGGGCTGCAATTAACTCTGAAGGCGTCTCCCTCGTTAACCTGTAATCAATGAAGTAGTTAAAAGGTCTGGGGTTGATTACAGGTGAGTGGTTTTGCATTTGGAAGCTGTTGCTGTGACCAGACAACATGTGGTCTAAGGAACTCTCAATTGAGGTGAAGCAGAACATCCTGAGGCTGAAAAAAAAGAAAAAATCCATCAGAGAGATAGCAGACATGCTTGGAGTAGCAAAATCAACAGTCGGGTACATTCTGAGAAAAAAGGAATTGACTGGTGAGCTTGGGAACTCAAAAAGGCCTGGGCGTCCACGGATGACAACAGTGGTGGATGATCGCCGCATACTTTCTTTGGTGAAGAAGAACCCGTTCACAACATCAACTGAAGTCCAGAACACTCTCAGTGAAGTAGGTGTATCTGTCTCTAAGTCAACAGTAAAGAGAAGACTCCATGAAAGTAAATACAAAGGCTTCACATCTAGATGCAAACCATTCATCAATTCCAAAAATAGACAGGCCAGAGTTAAATTTGCTGAAAAACACCTCATGAAGCCAGCTCAGTTCTGGAAAAGTATTCTATGGACAGATGAGACAAAGATCAACCTGTACCAGAATGATGGGAAGAAAAAAGTTTGGAGAAGAAAGGGAACGGCACATGATCCAAGGCACACCACATCCTCTGTAAAACATGGTGGAGGCAACGTGATGGCATGGGCATGCATGGCTTTCAATGGCACTGGGTCACTTGTGTTTATTGATGACATAACAGCAGACAAGAGTAGCCGGATGAATTCTGAAGTGTACCGGGATATACTTTCAGCCCAGATTCAGCCAAATGCTGCAAAGTTGATCGGACGGCGCTTCATAGTACAGATGGACAATGACCCCAAGCATACAGCCAAAGCTACCCAGGAGTTCATGAGTGCAAAAAAGTGGAACATTCTGCAATGGCCAAGTCAATCACCAGATCTTAACCCAATTGAGCATGCATTTCACTTGCTCAAATCCAGACTTAAGACCGAAAGACCCACAAACAAGCAAGACCTGAAGGCTGCGGCTGTAAAGGCCTGGCAAAGCATTAAGAAGGAGGAAACCCAGCGTTTGGTGATGTCCATGGGTTCCAGACTTAAGGCAGTGATTGCCTCCAAAGGATTCGCAACAAAATATTGAAAATAAAAATATTTTGTTTGGGTTTGGTTTATTTGTCCAATTACTTTTGACCTCCTAAAATGTGGAGTGTTTGTAAAGAAATGTGACAATTCCTACAATTTCTATCAGATATTTTTATTCAAACCTTCAAATTAAACGTTACAATCTGCACTTGAATTCTGTTGTAGAGGTTTCATTTCAAATCCAATGTGGTGGCATGCAGATCCCAACTCGCGAAAATTGTGTCACTGTCCAAATATTTCTGGACCTAACTGTATATATCACTATATCACACTAAGGAGAAGGGCGGCCATATTACTATATATATTACTATATCACACTGAGAAGAAGGGCGGCCATATTACTATATATATATTACTATATCACACTGAGGAGAAGGGCGGCCATATTACTATATATATTACTATATCACACTGAGGAGAAGGGCGGCCATATTACTATATATATTACTATATCACACTGAGGAGAAGGGCGGCCATATTACTATATATATTACTATATCACACTGAGAAGAAGGGCGGCCATATTACTATATATATATTACTATATCACACTGAGGAGAAGGGCGGCCATATTACTATATATATTACTATATCACACTGAGGAGAAGGGCGGCCATATTACTATATATATTACTATATCACACTGAGGAGAAGGGCGGCCATATTACTATATATATTACTATATCACACTGAGGAGAAGGGCGGCCATATTACTATATATATATCACTATATCACACTAAGGAGAAGGGCGGCCATATTACTATATATATTACTATATCACACTGAGGAGAAGGGCGGCCATATTACTATATATATTACTATATCACACTGAGAAGAAGGGCGACCATATTACTATAATTATTACTATATCACACTGAGAAGAAGGGCGGCCATATTACTATATATGTATTACTATATCACACTGAGGAGAAGGGCGGCCATATTACTATATATATTACTATATCACACTGAGGAGAAGGGCGGCTATATTACTATATATATTACTATATCACACTGAGGAGAAGGGCAGCCATATTACTATAATTATTACTATATCACACTGAGGAGAAGGGCGGCCATATTACTATATATATTACTATATCACACTGAGGAGAAGGGCGGCCATATTACTACATATATTACTATATCACACTGAGGAGAAGGGCGGCCTTATTACTACGGTATATATATTACTATTTCACACTGAGGAGAAGGGCGGACTTATTACTATATATTACTATATCACACTGAGGAGACCGGCGGCCTTATTACTATATATTACTATATCACACTGAGGAGAAGGGTGGCCATATTACTATATATATATTACTATATCACACTGAGGAGAAGAGCGACCATATTATTATATATTACTATATCACACTGAGGAGAAGGGCGGCCATATTACTATATATATTACTATATCACACTGAGGAGAAGGGTGGCCATATTACTATATATATATTACTATATCACACTGAGGAGAAAGGCGGCCATATTACTATATATATTACTATATTACACTGAGGAGAAGGGCGGCTATATTACTATATATATTACTATATCACACTGAGGAGAAAGGCAGCCATATTACTATATATATTACTATATCACACTGAGGAGAAGGGTGGCCATATTACTATATATATTACTATATCACACTGAGGAGAAAGGCAGCCATATTACTATATATATTACTATATCACACTGAGGAGAAGGGCGGCCATATTACTATATATATTACTATATCACATTGAGGAGAAGGGCGGCCATATTACTATATATTACTATATTACACTGAGGAGAAGGGTGGTCATATTACTATATCACACTGAGGGCCACACCCTGGGAAGGCGGCTCACAGATGAACAGAATCCACTTCACCTATGCATAGGAACCCCTTATCCCTTAGATAGAGGTCTGAAGGAGCTACCAACAGATGGTGCCTATTTATACATCCTCCCATTCCCATCTATAGACTTACACGTTTTTTGGGAATACACAAAAGGTACACCTAAGAGGATTCATCCTTTCATTGCACCTTGCCAATCAGGATGTCTCCCCAGAGACCATATCAGTGCTTTTTTTGCGGCGGTACTGTGATGCCCTGGCCTATCAGGTCGTCACAAGGGTGCCGTGCAATCTGCCCTTCTGCATGGTAGCCACTCCTCCTTGGTTACGGGTCCTGTCAATTTGGTGTTGCTACCAACAGGTGTACACAAATCCTGAGGAACACTCTGCACCACACCCACCAACCACCCATTGGGCAGCCTGAGGGCAATAGGGCCACCCAGATGGAGGGCTGGTAGAAGGAGGGCAGAAGTTTCAGTCAGTGAGTAGTCAGTAGTAGTAGTGGAGAGTATTGAAGAGCAAGACAGCGGTGACAAGACAGGTCACGCTGTGGAGCTGGGCTCCTGTACCTGTCCCAGGTGCCAGAAATAGGCCTGGCCAGAAGGAGCTGGAACCCTGGTCGCAGGGGGTAGTGACAGGGGGCATGGTGCTACTACAGAGAGCAGGCCGGCTGCCTTGTGCTACAACCGGGCAGGGACCAGGGCACGACGGGGTACATGGACCCTAGGCTGGGAAGTAGCTTCACGCAGCCCAGTAATTCCCCCGACGGGAACGGAATCTTCAGGAACCGTTCCCCACCCGCTCCAGAATCGGGTTACTAGCGCAACGAGGGGGATAGGACTTCCCACAACAGTCCAGAAAATTCCAAGCGTGAACCCTGAGAGCAAGCTCACCCTGCTAGCCACGCAGGTGAGCGGGACCCTAAACGCTTCAAGTGTAAGGGATCCACACGTAGGACACACAGTGCCAAGGGACAGGGCTTCAGGTCAACAAACAACACCAAAAGGGCACGGACACAGCGTGCTCGCCCAAGAAAAGCAGAATACTCGAGAGTGTGGTTTACCTGGTGTCAGCGTCAGTGACTTTGGACTGTGTGAGTACACGTTATCCCCTTGCACCCAACGGGTTCCCCACTCCATCCATCACCGGACCCCGGGACACCACTCCCCCTGCCCACGGAGGGGTTAACAACTCAAGCTGCCACACACCAGCGTCCCGGGCTCCCCCCAAACCAGTAGCGGTGGTCCCTCACGTTACCACACACCGTGGGTGGCATCACGAACATTGTCCCAAAACCACCAACTCCCCCTTTTTATTTCTGAGGAAGCCGCGCAACGCCGCCTCGGATCCGGAGACCCCTCGAGCCACTGCGGATCCGGGTCCGAGCAGCCCGTCGGCTGTTGCGGGGGCGGCACACCTTTAGGAAAACTTGGAACCTGATGGAGCAAGTGAGTATATATATATATTTTTTTTTTTTAGTAAAACGCACAACAGGGGACATGTATACCAAGGCTGGGGGCCCATATACCAGCATGGGGTCCAGGCTGGGAGCCCAGAGCCTCAACAGGTAAACTGTGCACAGGATCTCCCGGCCGCCCAACAGCACGACAGCACGACAGCACCCCCCCACACTCCTCGCCTCAGACATGCGTACTAGCAAATATATATTTTTTTACAAAAAAAGCACTGGACCTTATTATGATGCAAACTTATCTAAGACCTCAGGGATCACTTTCGTTGTTCTCCTTGGTGGCCCTTCCTCCATCTTGCTTCAATTTTCCTTCTTTCTGACATATTCCTTATGTGGAGTGACTGTACATGACAAAGGCCATTTAGGCCGAAACGTCTTACAAATCTTCTGTTGCCTGTAAATAAAATATCACAGATTTTGCAAAGAAAAATCCCCTTTATTGCATTTCATTTTTTCCACTGAGAGTGCAGTGTTTTCTATAGTATATGTATTGGTGCTTCAACCCCCACACTAGCACCCCACAGGACATTTGTTACCTACTGAGTGCACACCAACACTTTATATTTACACTGAGGAGAAGGGCGGCCATATTACTATATATATATTACTATATAATACTATATCACACTGAGGAGAAGGGCGGCCATATTACTATATAATACTATATCACACTGAGGAGAAGGGCGGCCATATTACTATATATATTACTATATCACACTGAGGAGAAGGGCGGCCATATTACTATATATATATATTACTATATCACACTGAGGAGAAGGGCAGCCATATTACTATATATATTACTATATCACACTGAGGAGAAGGGCGGCCATATTACTATATATATATATTACTATATCACACTGAGGAGAAGGGCGGCCATATTACTATATAATACTATATCACACTGAGGAGAACGGCGGCCATATTACTATATATATTACTATATCACACTGAGGAGAAGGGCGGCCATATTACTATATATATATATATTACTATATCACACTGAGGAGAAGGGCGGCCATATTACTATATATATTACTATATCACACTGAGGAGAAGGGCGGCCATATTACTATATATATTACTATATCACACTGAGGAGAAGGGCGGCCATATTACTATATATATTACTATATCACACTGAGGAGAAGGGCGGCCATATTACTATATATATTACTATATCACACTGAGGAGAAGGGCGGCCATATTACTATATATATTACTATATCACACTGAGGAGAAGGGCGGCCATATTACTATACAGTTAGGTCCAGAAATATTTGGACAGTGACACAATTTTCGCGAGTTGGGCTCTGCATGCCACCACATTGGATTTGAAATGAAACCTCTACAACAGAATTCAAGTGCAGATTGTAACGTTTAATTTGAAGGTTTGAACAAAAATATCTGATAGAAATTGTAGGAATTGTACACATTTCTTTACAAACACTCCACATTTTAGGAGGTCAAAAGTAATTGGACAAATAAACCAAACCCAAACAAAATATTTTTATTTTCAATATTTTGTTGCGAATCCTTTGGAGGCAATCACTGCCTTAAGTCTGGAACCCATGGACATCACCAAACGCTGGGTTTCCTCCTTCTTAATGCTTTGCCAGGCCTTTACAGCCGCAGCCTTCAGGTCTTGCTTGTTTGTGGGTCTTTCCGTCTTAAGTCTGGATTTGAGCAAGTGAAATGCATGCTCAATTGGGTTAAGATCTGGTGATTGACTTGGCCATTGCAGAATGTTCCACTTTTTTTCACTCATGAACTCCTGGGTAGCTTTGGCTGTATGCTTGGGGTCATTGTCCATCTGTACTATGAAGCGCCGTCCGATCAACTTTGCGGCATTTGGCTGAATCTGGGCTGAAAGTATATCCCGGTACACTTCAGAATTCATCCGGCTACTCTTGTCTGCTGTTATGTCATCAATAAACACAAGTGACCCAGTGCCATTGAAAGCCATGCATGCCCATGCCATCACGTTGCCTCCACCATGTTTTACAGAGGATGTGGTGTGCCTTGGATCATGTGCCGTTCCCTTTCTTCTCCAAACTTTTTTCTTCCCATCATTCTGGTACAGGTTGATCTTTGTCTCATCTGTCCATAGAATACTTTTCCAGAACTGAGCTGGCTTCATGAGGTGTTTTTCAGCAAATTTAACTCTGGCCTGTCTATTTTTGGAATTGATGAATGGTTTGCATCTAGATGTGAACCCTTTGTATTTACTTTCATGGAGTCTTCTCTTTACTGTTGACTTAGAGACAGATACACCTACTTCACTGAGAGTGTTCTGGACTTCAGTTGATGTTGTGAACGGGTTCTTCTTCACCAAAGAAAGTATGCGGCGATTATCCACCACTGTTGTCATCCGTGGACGCCCAGGCCTTTTTGAGTTCCCAAGCTCACCAGTCAATTCCTTTTTTCTCAGAATGTACCCGACTGTTGATTTTGCTACTCCAAGCATGTCTGCTATCTCTCTGATGGATTTTTTCTTTTTTTTCAGCCTCAGGATGTTCTGCTTCACCTCAATTGAGAGTTCCTTAGACCGCATGTTGTCTGGTCACAGCAACAGCTTCCAAATGCAAAACCACACACCTGTAATCAACCCCAGACCTTTTAACTACTTCATTGATTACAGGTTAACGAGGGAGACGCCTTCAGAGTTAATTGCAGCCCTTAGAGTCCCTTGTCCAATTACTTTTGGTCCCTTTAAAAAGAGGAGGCTATGCATTACAGAGCTATGATTCCTAAACCCTTTCTCCGATTTGGATGTGAAAACTCTCATATTGCAGCTGGGAGTGTGCACTTTCAGCCCATATTATATATATAATTGTATTTCTGAACATGTTTTTGTAAACAGCTAAAATAACAAAACTTGTGTCACTGTCCAAATATTTCTGGACCTAACTGTATTACTACATCACACTGCGGAGAAGGGCGGTCATATTACTATATATATTACTATATCACACTGAGGAGAAGGGCGACCATATTACTATATATATATTACTACATCACACTGCGGAGAAGGGCGGCCATATTACTATATATATTACTATATCACACTGAGGAGAAGGGCGACCATATTACTATATATATATTACTACATCACACTGCGGAGAAGGGCGGACATATTACTATATATATTACTATATCACCCTGAGGAGAAGGGCGGCCATATTACTATATATATTACTATATTACACTGAGGGCTCCGCCACACATCCGTGAAAACCACGTCCGTGTAAAACGGGCCGTTTTTCGGGTCCGTTTTCCGTTTTTTAGGTCCGTTTTTATGGTATGTGTGGCCTGCGTGTGTATCCCGTATGCTAGCCGTATGTGCGTGTGGAATGTCCGTGTGTGCGTGAGTGAAATAACTGACATGTGTATGTGTTGTCCGTGTGAAATGTACGTGTGTGATGCAAAATGTCGTTACTACATGTCGGAAGACAGAGTAGCGGGATGAGAATGAACTCGGGTGAACTTCACCCGACTTCATAGTCATGCTGCGGCTCTGTCTTTGTGCCGTGTACTGATTAGCGGTCACCTGTGAAGGATTCACCAGTGACCACTAATCCCCAGAGTGACTGAAGTGTCCCCCCCTCTCTCATACTCACCGATCCCCGATCACCGGCGCTGCACGGCGTTCACACTGTTCCGGCGGCTTTTTCTAATTTGAAAAAGCCGGCCGCCCATTAATCAATCTCGTATTCCCTGCTTTACCCGCCCACCGGCGGCTGTGATTGGTTGCAGTGAGACACGCCCACCACGCTGAGTGACAGCTGTCACACTGCACCCAATCACAGCAGCCGGTGGGCGTGTCTATACTGTGCAGTAAAATAAATAAATAAATAATTAAAAAAACCGGCGTGCGGTCCCCCCAATTTTAATACCAGCCAGATAAAGCCATACGGCTGAAGGCTGGTATTCTCAGGATGGGGAGCCCCACGTTATGGGGGGCCCCCCACCCTAACAATATCAGTCAGCAGCCGCCCAGAATTGCCGCATACATTATATGCGACAGTTCTGGGGCTGTACCCGGCTCTTCCCGATTTACCCTGGTGCGTTGGCAAATCGGGGTAATAAGGAGTTATTGGCAGCCCATAGCTGCCAATAAGTCCTAGATTAATCATGTCAGGCGTCTATGAGACACCTTCCATGATTAATCTGTAAATTACAGTAAAAAAACACACACACACCCGAAAAAAATCCTTTATTAGAAATAAAAAACACAAACAAATTCCCTCATTACCAATTTATTAACCCCGACAAACCCTCCATGTCCGGCGTACTCCACGGTCCTCCAGCGTCGCGTCCAGCTCTGCTGCATGGAGGTGACAGGAGCTGCAGAAGACACCGCCGCTCCGGTCACCTCCACACAGCAACTGAAGACACCGCCGCTCCGGTCACCTCCACGCAGCTAATGAGATGAGTAGCGCGATCAGCTGCTGTCAGTCAGGTAACTCGCGGCCACCGCTGGATCCAGCGGTGCCGCGATTAACCTCAGTGACAGCAGCTGATCGCGCTACTCATCTCATTAGCTGCGTGGAGGTGACCGGAGCGGCGGTGTCTTCAGTTGCTGTGTGGAGGTGACCGGAGCGGCGGTGTCTTCTGCAGCTCCTGTCACCTCCATGCAGCAGAGCTGGACGCGACGCTGGAGGACCGTGGAGTACGCCGGACATGGAGGGTTTGTCGGGGTTAATAAATTGGTAATGAGGGAATTTGTTTGTGTTTTTTATTTCTAATAAAGGATTTTTTTCGGGTGTGTGTGTTTTTTTACTGTAACTTACAGATTAATCATGGAGGGTGTCTCATAGACGCCTGACATGATTAATCTAGGACTTATTGGCAGCTATGGGCTGCCAATAACTCCTTATTACCCCGATTTGCCAACGCACCAGGGTAAATCGGGAAGAGCCGGGTACAGCCCCAGAACTGTCGCATATAATGTATGCGGCAATTCTGGGCGGCTGCTGACTGATATTGTTAGGGTGGGGGGCCCCCCATAACGTGGGGCTCCCCATCCTGAGAATACCAGCCTTCAGCCGTATGGCTTTATCTGGCTGGTATTAAAATTGGGGGGGACCGCACGCCGGTTTTTTTAATTATTTATTTATTTATTTTACTGCACAGTATAGACACGCCCACCGGCTGCTGTGATTGGGTGCAGTGTGACAGCTGTCACTCAGCGTGGTGGGCGTGTCTCACTGCAACCAATCACAGCCGCCGGTGGGCGGGTAAAGCAGGGAATACGAGATTGATTAATGGGCGGCCGGCTTTTTCAAAAGAGGAAAAGCCGCCGGAGTTTTTAAAACAGCCGTGCAGCGCCGCGCCGGAGATCGGGGAATGGTAAGTATGAGAGAGGGGGGAACTGACCGACAGACAGCTAGAGGGACAGACAGACATAGAGACCGACCGACGGACTGAGGGAGAGAACGAAACATAAAAAGAAAAAAGACTGACATCACATGAAAAAAGCACAAAACATACAGGGAACAAACAGAGATGCGTCCGTGTCACTCGGACGTGCGCACAGACCCATTGACTTTCATTGGGTCCGTGCTGCGTGTTGCGTGAATAAAACGGACATGCTGGCGTGAGACACGGCCCACAAAACGCATCACGGAGACGGACTCACGGACATAACCAAAAACGTAATTGTAACCGCAGAGATATAGTAACATTGGTGCACGTTTGGCCGTGTCTCCAGTATACACGGAAACGGACCAAACACGCACGTGTTTCACGGATGTGTGTTTCAAGCCTGAGGAGAAGAGCGGCCATATTACTATATATATTACTATATTACACTGAGGAGAAGGATGGCCATATTACTATATATATTACTATATTACACTGAGGAGCAGGGCGGCCATATTACTATATATATTACTATATTACACTGAGGAGCAGGGCGGCCATATTACTATATATATTACTATATTACACTGAGGAGCAGGGCGGCCATATTACTATATATATTACTATATCACACTGAGGAGAAGGGCGGCCAGATTACTATATATATTACTATTACACCCTGAGGAGAAGGGCAGCCATATTACTATATATATTACTATATTACACTGAGGAGAAGGGCGGCCATATTACTATATATATTACTATTTCACACTGAGGAGAAGAGCGGCCATATTACTATATATATTACTATATCACACTGAGGAGAAGGGCGACCATATTACTATATATATATATTACTACATCACACTGCGGAGAAGGGCGGACATATTACTATATATATTACTATATCACTCTGAGGAGAAGAGCGGCCATATTACTATATATATTACTATATTACACTGAGGAGAAGGATGGCCATATTACTATATATATTACTATATTACACTGAGGAGCAGGGCGGCCATATTACTATATATATTACTATATCACACTGAGGAGAAGGGCGGCCATATTACTATATATATATTACTATATATATTACTATTTCACACTGAGGAGAAGGGCGGCCATATTACTATATATATTACTATATCACACTGAGGAGAAGGGCGGCCATATTACTATATATATTACTATATCACACTGAGGAGAAGGGCAGCCATATTACTATATATATTGCTATATCACACTGAGGAGAAGAGCGGCCATATTACTATATATATTACTATATCACACTGAGGAGAAGGGCGGCCATATTACTATATATATTACTATATCACACTGAGGAGAAGGGCGGCCATATTACTATATATATTACTATATCACACTGAGGAGAAGGGCGGCCATATTACTATATATATTACTATATCACACTGAGGAGAAGGGCAGCCATATTACTATATATATTACTATATCACACTGAGGAGAAGGGCAGCCATATTACTATATATATTGCTATATCACACTGAGGAGAAGGGCGGCCATATTGCTATATATATTACTATATTACACTGAGGAGAAGAGCGGCCATATTACTATATATATTACTATATTACACTGAAGAGAAGGACGGCCATATTACTATATATATTACTATATTACACTGAGGAGAAGGGCGGCCATATTACTATATATATTACTATATCACACTGAGGAGAAGGGCGGCCATATTACTATATATATTACTATTTCACACTGAGGAGAAGGGCGGCCATATTGCTATATATATTACTACATCACACTGAGGAGAAGGGCGGCCATATTACTATATATATTACTATATCACACTGAGGAGAAGGGCGGCCATATTACTATATATATTACTATATCACACTGAGGAGAAGGGCGGCCATATTACTATATATATTACTATATCACACTGAGGAGAAGGGCGGCCATAACACTATATATATATATATATATTACTATATCACACTGAGGAGAAGGTCGGCCATATTACTATATATATTACTACATCACACTGAGGAGAAGGGCGGCCATATTACTATATAAATTACTATATCACACTGAGGAGAAGGGCGGCCATATTACTATATAATACTATATCACAGTGAGGAGAAGGGCGGCCATATTACTATATATATTACTATATCACACTAAGGAGAAGGGCAACCATATTACTATATATATTACTATATCACACTGAGGAGAAGGGCGGCCATATTACTATATATATATTACTATATTACACTGAGGAGAAGGGCGGCCATATTACTATATATATTACTATATCATACTGAGGAGAAGGGAGGCCATATTACTATAGATATTACTACATCACACTGAGGAGAAGGGCGTTCATATTGCTATACAGTGCCTACAAGTAGTATTCAACCCCCTGCAAATTTAGCAGGTTTACACATTCGGAATTAACTTGGCATTTTGACATTTGGACTGTAGATCAGCCTGGAAGTGTGAAATGCTCTGCAGCAAAAAAGAATGTTATTTCTTTTTTATTTTTTTTTTAAATTGTGAAAAGTTTATTCAGAGGGTCATTTATTATTCAACCCCTAAAACCACAAGAATTCTGTTTGGTTCCCCTAAAGTATTAAGAAGTATTTCAGGCACAAAGAACAATGAGCTTCACATGTTTGGATTACTTATCTCTTTTTCCAGCCTTTTCTGACTAATTAAGACCCTCCCCAAACTTGTGAACAGCACTCATACTTGGTCATCATGGGAAAGACAAAGGAGCATTCCAAGGCCATCAGAGACAAGATCGTGGAGGGTCACAAGGCTGGCAAGGGGTACAAAACCCTATCCAAGGAGTTGGGCCTACCTGTCTCCACTGTTGGGAGCATCATCCGGAAGTGGAAGGCTTATGGAACTACTGCTAGCCTTCCACGGCCTGGACAGCCTTTGAAAGTTTCCACCCGTGCCGAGGCCAGGCTTATCCGAAGAGTCAAGGCTAACCCAAGGACAACAAGGAAGGAGCTCCGGGAAGATCTCATGGCAGTGGGGACATTGGTTTCAGTCAATACCATAAGTAACGTACTCCACCGCAATGGTCTCCGTTCCAGACGAGCCCGTAAGGTACCTTTACTTTCAAAGCGTCATGTCAAGGCTCGTCTACAGTTTGCTCATGATCACTTGGAGGACTCTGAGACAGACTGGTTCAAGGTTCTCTGGTCTGATGAGACCAAGATCGAGATCTTTGGTGCCAACCACACACGTGACGTTTGGAGACTGGATGGCACTGCATACGACCCCAAGAATACCATCCCTACAGTCAAGCATGGTGGTGGCAGCATCATGCTGTGGGGCTGTTTCTCAGCCAAGGGGCCTGGCCATCTGGTCCGCATCCATGGGAAGATGGATAACATGGCCTACCTGAAGATTTTGGCCAAGAACCTCCGCTCCTCCATCAAGGATCTTAAGATGGGTCGTCATTTCATCTTCCAACAAGACAACGACCCAAAGCACACAGCCAAGAAAACCAAGGCCTGGTTCAAGAGGGAAAAAATCAAGGTGTTGCAGTGGCCTAGTCAGTCTCCTGACCTTAACCCAATTGAAAACTTGTGGAAGGAGCTCAAGATTAAAGTCCACATGAGACACCGAAAGAACCTAGATAACTTGGAGAAGATCTGCATGGAGGAGTGGGCCAAGATAACTCCAGAGACCTGTGCCGGCCTGATCAGGTCTTATAAAAGACGATTATTAGCTGTAATTGCAAACAAGGGTTATTCCACAAAATATTAAACCTAGGGGTTGAATAATAATTGACCCACACTTTATGTTGAAAATGTATTAAAATTTAACTGAGCAACATAACTTGTTGGTTTGTAAGATTTATGCATCTGTTAATAAATCCTGCTCTTGTTTGACGTTTGCAGGCTCTAACTTATTTGCATCATATCAAACTTCCAAAATCTGCAGGGGGTTGAATACTACTTGTAGGCACTGTATATATTACTATATCACCCTGAGGAGAAGGGCGGCCATATTACTATACAGTTAGGTCCAGAAATATTTGGACAGTGACACAAGTTTTGTTATTTTAGCTGTTTACAAAAACATGTTCAGAAATACAATTATATATATAATATGGGCTGAAAGTGCACACTCCCAGCTGCAATATGAGAGTTTTCACATCCAAATAGGAGAAAGGCTTTAGGAATCATAGCTCCGTAATGCATAGCCTCCTCTTTTTCAAGGGACCAAAAGTAATTGGACAAGGGACTCTAAGGGCTGCAATTAATTCTGAAGGCGTCTCCCTCGTTAACCTGTAATCAATGAAGTAGTTAAAAGGTCTGGGGTTGATTACAGGTGTGTGGTTTTGCATTTGGAAGCTGTTGCTGTGACCAGACAACATGCGGTCTAAGGAACTCTCAATTGAGGTGAAGCAGAACATCCTGAGGCTGAAAAAAAAGAAAAAATCCATCAGAGAGATAGCAGACATGCTTGGAGTAGCAAAATCAACAGTCGGGTACATTCTGAGAAAAAAGGAATTGACTGGTGAACTTGGGAACTCAAAAAGGCCTGGGCGTCCACGGATGACAACAGTGGTGGATGATCGCCGCATACTTTCTTTGGTGAAGAAGAACCCGTTCACAACATCAACTGAAGTCCAGAACACTCTCAGTGAAGTAGGTGTATCTGTCTCTAAGTCAACAGTAAAGAGAAGACTCCATGAAAGTAAATACAAAGGGTTCACATCTAGATGCAAACCATTCATCAATTCCAAAAATAGACAGACCAGAGTTAAGTTTGCTGAAAAACACCTCATGAAGCCAGCTCAGTTCTGAAAAAGTATTCTATGGACAGATGAGACAAAGATCAACCTGTACCAGAATGATGGGAAGAAAAAAGTTTGGAGAAGAAAGGGAACGGCACATGATCCAAGGCACACCACATCCTCTGTAAAACATGGTGGAGGACACGTGATGGCATGGGCATGCATGGCTTTCAATGGCACTGGGTCACTTGTGTTTATTGATGACATAACAGCAGACAAGAGTAGCCGGATGAATTCTGAAGTGTACCGGGATATACTTTCAGCCCAGATTCAGCCAAATGCCGCAAAGTTGATCGGACGGCGCTTCATAGTACAGATGGACAATGACCCCAAGCATACAGCCAAAGCTACCCAGGAGTTCATGAGTGCAAAAAAGTGGAACATTCTGCAATGGCCAAGTCAATCACCAGATCTTAACCCAATTGAGCATGCATTTCACTTGCTCAAATCCAGACTTAAGACGGAAAGACCCACAAACAAGCAAGACCTGAAGGCTGCGGCTGTAAAGGCCTGGCAAAGCATTAAGAAGGAGGAAACCCAGCGTTTGGTGATGTCCATGGGTTCCAGACTTAAGGCAGTGATTGCCTCCAAAGGATTCGCAACAAAATATTGAAAATAAAAATTTTTTTTTTGGGTTTCGTTTATTTGTCCAATTACTTTTGACCTCCTAAAATGTGGAGTGTTTGTAAAGAAATGTGACAATTCCTACAATTTCTATCAGATATTTTTGTTCAAACCTTCAAATTAAACGTTACAATCTGCACTTGAATTCTGTTGTAGAGGTTTCATTTCAAATCCAATGTGGTGGCATGCAGAGCCCAACTCGCCAAAATTGTGTCACTGTCCAAATATTTCTGGACCTAACTGTATATATTTCTACATCACACTGAGGAGAAGGGCGGCCATATTACTATATATATTACTATATCACACTGAGGAGAAGGGCGGCCATATTACTATATATATTTCTACATCACACTGAGGAGAAGGGCGGCCATATTACTATATATATTACTATATCACACTGAGGAGAAGGGTGGCCATATTACTGTATATATATTACTATATCACACTGAGGAGAAGAGCGGCCATATCACTATATATATTACTATATCACACTGAGGAGAAGGGCGGCCATATTACTATATATATATTACTATATTACACTGAGGAGAAGGGCAGCCATATTACTATATATATTACTATATCACACTGAGGAGAAGGGCGGCCATATTACTATATATATATTACTATATCACACTGAGGAGAAGAGCGACCATATTATTATATATTACTATATCACACTGAGGAGAAGGGCAGCCATATTACTATATATATTACTATATCACAGTGAGGAGAAGGGCAGCCATATTACTATATATATTACTATATTACACTGAGGAGAAGGGCGGCCATATTACTATATATATATTACTATATCACACTGAGGAGAAGGGCGGCCATATTACTATATATATATTACTATATTACACTGAGGAGAAGGGCAGCCATATTACTATATATATTACTATATCACACTGAGGAGAAGGGCGGCCATATTACTATATATATTTCTACATCACACTGAGGAGAAGGGCGGCCATATTACTATATATATATTACTATATTACACTGAGGAGAAGGGCAGCCATATTACTATATATATTTCTACATCACACTGAGGAGAAGGGCGGCCATATTACTATATATATATTACTATATTACACTGAGGAGAAGGGCAGCCATATTACTATATATATTACTATATCACACTGAGGAGAAGGGCGGCCATATTACTATATATATTTCTACATCACACTGAGGAGAAGGGCGGCCATATTACTATATATATATTACTATATTACACTGAGGAGAAGGGCAGCCATATTACTATATATATTTCTACATCACACTGAGGAGAAGGGCGGCCATATTACTATATATATATATTACTATATTACACTGAGGAGAAGGGCGGCCATATTACTATATATATATTACTATATTACACTGAGGAGAAGGGCGGCCATATTACTATATATATATTACTATATTACACTGAGGAGAAGGGCAGCCATATTACTATATATATTTCTACATCACACTGAGGAGAAGGGCGGCCATATTACTATATATATATTACTATATTACACTGAGGAGAAGGGCGGCCATATTACTATATATATATTACTATATTACACTGAGGAGAAGGGCAGCCATATTACTATATATATTTCTACATCACACTGAGGAGAAGGGCGGCCATATTACTATATATATATTACTATATTACACTGAGGAGAAGGGCAGCCATATTACTATATATATTTCTACATCACACTGAGGAGAAGGGCGGCCATATTACTATATATATATTACTATATTACACTGAGGAGAAGGGCAGCCATATCACTATATATATTACTATATCACACTGAGGAGAAGGGCAGCCATATCACTATATATATTACTATATCACACTGAGGAGAAAGGCGACCATATTACTATATATTATTATTATTATTATTATTATTATTTATTTATAGAGCACCATTGATTCCATGGTGCTTTACATGAGAAGGGGGTTATATACAAAATACATATACAAGTTACAGTAGACAGACTAGTACAGAGGGAAGAGGGCCCTGCCCTTGCAGGCTTACATTCTATAGGATTATGGGGAGGACACAGTAGGTGGGGTGTAGGTGGGGCGGCAGCTCCGCACGGTGGTGGGGCGGCAGCTCCGCACGGTGGTGGGGCGGCAGCTCCGCACGGTGGTGGGGCGGCAGCTCCGCACGGTGGTGGGGCAGTGAGGTCATATATATATTATTATATCACACTGAGGAGAAGGGCGACCATATTACTATATATTACTATATCACACTGAGGAGAAGGGCGGCCATATTACTATATATATTACTATATCACACTGAGGAGAAGGGCGGCCATATTACTATATATATTACTATATCACACTGAGGAGAAGGGCGGCCATATTACTATATATATTACTATATCACACTGAGGAGAAGGGCGGCCATATTACTATATATTACCATCAAAAATACCAATTGCATAAAAATTCTGCCCAGGAAATAAATATGTTTTTGCTTTAAGAAGAAGAAAAGACAAAAAACATAGCCCATGGCTGAAAGGGGTGTAAGATCATTGGGGTGTCCTGAGTCTGGATCTCCCTCCTATTCCGGTCCCACCTTGATGAATGAGTGAACTCCAGCACATACTGTGGTTGAGCCGGAGAGTGAATAATACATGAAGGCTTCCCGGGCCTTGACGTAGAAGGTTAACATGTCTTGACTGTATCGTACACGGAGCTCAGACAGGCGGAGATTGTAGAGAAACAATGCTAATTCACTTACTTATCATCACATCATCTGCCGAAAGAAACAAGATGCTGAAATGTTTTGCAGCGGGTGATTGTTTGATGAAGTGTGAAAGAGTGAGGCGCGCCGTATGAATGTGATCCGGAGCTCAGATCCGCTACGGCTCTGTGATATCCTCCGATTGATGTGGAATGCTTTGTAGGTAAAGAGAAGGCTCGCAGATTGTAGATGTATCGCGATGGTGACAAAGGAGAAGCAGATGTCTGCTCAGCTGCCAAAGGGAACAAACCGGGTGCAAACCAAAGACTTCTAACATGGCGGAACCAGGAGAACCGCGCCACAGGCTAACAACCTATCTCTGCCACCAGGGTCACGATCAGCAGATGCGCTAATCACCAAAGTGAGCACGCCCCTCATATTTGTGTAAATATTTTATCATATCTTTTCATGGGACAACACTGAGGACCTGACCCTGTGATACAATGTGCAGTGTCAGTGTGCAGCTTGTATAACAGTGTAAATGTGGTGTCTTCTAAATAACTCATCACACAGCCATTAATGTCTAAACCACTGGTAACAAAAGTAAGAACACCCCTAAGTGAAGACGGCCAAATTACGCCCTCCCCGGCGTCATTGTTACAAAGTCTCAGGTGTGAATGGGGGCAAGGGTGTTACGTTTGGTGTTATATCTCAAACATACTCTCTCATACTGGTCACTGGACGTTCAGCATGGCTCCTCAAGGCAAAAAAAATGTCTGAGGATCTGAAAAATAGAATTGTTGCTCTACATAAAGATGGTCGAGGCTATAAGAGGATTGCCAGCACAATGAGACTGAGCTGCAGCACAGTGGCCAAGACCATACAGTGGATAACAAGAGAGGATCCACTCAGTACAGGCCTCACCATGGCCGACCACAGAAGTTGAGTGCACGAGCTTAGCATCATATCCAGAGGATGACTTTTCAAAATAGACGTATGAATGCTGCCAGCATTGCTGCAGAGGTTACAGGGGTGGGGGGTCCTCCTGTCAGTGCTCAAACCATACACCGCACAATGCAGAGGTTACAGGGGTTGGGGGGGATCCGCCTGGCAGTGCCCAGACCATACGCCACTCACTGCAGAGGTTAAAGGGGTGGGGGGTCCTCCTGTCAGTGCTCTGACCATACACCGCACAATGCAGGGGTTGGGGGGGTCCGCCTGGCAGTGCTCAGACCATACGCCACTCACTGCAGAGGTTACAGGGCTGGCGGTCCACCTGTCAGTGCTCAGACCATACACCACACAATGCAGAAGTTAGAGGGGTTGGGGGGGGGGGGCGCCTGGCAGTGCTCAGACCATACGTCACACACAGCAGAGGTTACAGGGGTGGGGGGTCCGCCTGTCAGTGCTCAGACCATATGCCACACACTGCAGAGGTTACAGGGGTGGGGAGGTCCGCTTGTCAGTGCTCAGACCATACACCGCACACTGCAGGGGTTACAGGGGTAGGGGGGCCCGTCTGTCAGTGCTCAGACTATGCATCGCACACTGCAGAGATTACAGGGGTGGGGAGTCTGTCTGTCAGTGCTCAGACCATAAGCTGCACACTGCATCACAGTGCTCTGCATGGCTGTCACCCCAGAACAAAGCCTCTTTTAAAGATGAAGTGGCAAACATTTTGCTGAAGACAAGCAGACTAAGGACATGGATTACTGGAACTGTCCTGTCATCTGATGAGACCAAGATAAACTTATTTGTTTCAGATGGTGTCAGTGTGTGTGGCGACAGCCAGGTGAGGAGGACAAAGACAAGTGTGTCCTGCCTACAGTCAGGCATGGTGGTGAAGGTTCATGGTTTGAGGCTGCAGGAGTGCTGCCAGGTGTACGGGCTACAGTTCTTTCAGGGAGGCATGAATGCCAACATTTACTGTGACATAACGAAGCAAAGCATTATCCCCTCCCTTCATATTCCAACATGTTTACACCTCCAAGACCACCACTGCCTTGCTATAGGAACTGAGGGTAAAGGTGCTGGACCGGCCAAGCGTCTCCAGACCTAATCCCTATGGAGCATCTGTGGGGCCTCCACAAATGGAAGGTGGAGGAGAGCAAGAACTCTAACATTTACCAGCTCCGTGATGTCGTCATGGAGGAGGGAAAAAGATCCAGCGGCTCCTGTGAAGCTCTAGTGACCTCCATGTCCAAGAAAGTTAAGGCTGTGCTGGAAAATAATGGTGGCGACACAAAATATTCACACCAAGGGTACAACCTGTCTATTTTCAATTCATAATGTATTCAATTTTGTTACCAGTGGTTTAGACATTAATGGCTGTGTGTTGAGTTATTTAGAGGACACCACATTTACACTGTTAATATACGAGCTGCACACTGACACTGTGCATTGTATCACAGGGTGTTAGGGCCAGGTGGACGGGCAGACCCAGGAGGTGGATCCACTGGGCCGAACTCCTTGATGAAGGCAAGGGGTCCGGTAGCCGGAGCACTACGGGTAGCAGGACAGTCCGTGCACAAGAGTGGAATGGAGAAGTCCCTGGGACCACAGAGTCACTGATGGTAGTCCGGGTGACGGAGCTCAGGTTCGGAGGCCGAGATGTTGTCAGGCAGAGTTCGGAACCGATGGAGCGAGAGGACGGGTCACCACAGGGATCAGAGATGGAACGGACTGACGGGACGGCAGATAGTCAGCGTTCGGGAATCGGCAGGACCGGATGGCGAGGCAGGAGCGGCTCCTCTAGAAGAGAGATAGGTAAGTATGGCACAGAGGCACAAGGAGACCTGACTCCTAGCTTAGGAAACACGAAGAACAGGCCCCGCCCACTTGGACACTAAACCCCTTTATACCCTGTACCTGTGTGTTCAATTTCCTGTCAGTGGACGCTGGCCCTTTAAGAAAGGGTCAATGACCGCGCGCGCGCCCTAATACGCATGCGCGAGGCCCGGGTGCCAGAAGCCAGGGCAGGGAGCGGTGAGCAGGAAGCAGGAGAGCCGGGCTGGGGCTGAGTAGCCGACGGGCGCCGGGAGCGGGGACCGGGCCGCCTGGAGACCGCAGGCAATGGAGGCTGGAGACCGGGGAGAGAAGCAGGGAAGCCGGGGAGCGTGGCAGGTGAGCCGGGGAGCAGAGCAGGGGACCCGGAGAGCGTGACAGTACCCCCCCCCCCCCACGCCCCCCTCCCCGCAACCGGGACAGGAAGGCACGGATCAGAGGAGTACCCACATTCTCCCGGGGCTCCCAGGACCTATCCTCAGGGCCATACCCTGCCCAGTCTACCAGGAAGAACTGTCGGCCCCGTACGGTTTTCATGGCCACGATATCCCTTACCGCATAGATGTCATCATCGGCAATAGGAGGAGGAGCCGAACTGGCAGCAGCGGAGAAGGTACCAAGGACAACCGGCTTGAGCAGGGAGACGTGGAAGGAGTTGGGTATCCTCATCGTGGCCGGGAGCTGCAGTTTGTAGGAGACCTCATTGATCTTGCTGAGGACTTTAAACGGCCCGATGTAGCGAGGACCCAGCTTGTAGGATGGTAGCTTCAATCGGACGTACTTGGAAGCAAGCCAGACGAGATCTCCTGGAGAGAAACACGGAGGGTCCAGACGCCTCTTGTCTGCGTGTCTCTTCATCCACAGGGAAGCACGTCCAAGGGACGCCTTGACAGAGTCCCAAATTGTTGCAAAGTCACGGGCTACAGCATCAGCAGCAGGGACCTCCGAGGAAGAGGATACAGGCAATGGGACGGAAGGCTGAAGTCCGTAAACGACATGGAAGGGAGAGCTGGAGGAGGACTCACTGACGTGGTGGTTATGGGAGAATTCAGCCCAAGGAAGAAGCGTGGACCAGTCGTCGTGATGGGCGTTAACGTAGTGACGTAAGAAGGAGGTCAAGATCTGATTGACTCGTTCCACTTGGCCATTCGACTGAGGATGGTAGGCTGAAGAAAAGTCCAGAGTCACTCCCAGATGTTTGCAGAGGGCCCTCCAGAAGCGGGAGGTGAACTGAGTTCCTCTGTCGGACACAATGTGTGATGGAAAGCCATGCAACCGGAAGATGTGCTGTATGTAGGCGTCAGCGAGTTCCTGGGCAGAGGGCAGTCCAGCCATAGGGACGAAATGAGCCATTTTGGAGAACCGATCCACCACGACCCATATGACTGTGTGTCCGGAAGACAGGGGCAAGTCCGTAATAAAGTCCATTGCAATGTGTTGCCACGGTACTGAGGGTATAGGCAGAGGCAGAAGACGGCCATATGGCAGATGTTTAGGCGTCTTGTTCCTGGCACAAGAGGAGCAGGCTGAGACAAAAGAAGCGACGTCCGTGCGAAGGGATGGCCACCAGTAATGACGTACAATCATACTCCATGTTCTCTTCTGACCAGCATGGCCGGCTGTTTTCGAGGCATGGCCCCAGTGCAACACTTTTTGCCTGTCAGTCTCAGAGATATAGGTCTTCCCAGGCGGTATCTGGGCCAGGGTGACAGGAGCCACCGGAATGATTTTACTAGGGCAGATGATGGGCTGGGATGTCTCCTCCTCCTGTTCCATGGGCAGGAATGACCTGGACAAGGCATCTGCGCGTACATTCTTGTCCGCAGGTCGGAAATGGAGCTGGAAATCGAACCTGGCAAAGAACAAGGACCACCTGGTTTGCCGTGGGTTCAGTCGCTGAGCGGACCGCAGGTATTCCAGGTTCTTGTGGTCCGTGTAAATGATCACGGGGTACACTGCTCCCTCTAGAAGGTAGCGCCATTCCTCCAGAGCCAGTTTGACTGCCAATAGCTCTCGGTCACCGATGGTGTAGTTGCGTTCAGGCGCTGAGAAGCTCTTGGAGAAGAAACCGCAAGTCACCATCTTCCCGGAGGAGGACTTCTGCATGAGCACTGCTCCGGCTCCCGAGGAGGAGGCATCCACCTCCAAGGTGAACTGTCGGTTTAACTCCGGACGGTGGAGCACAGGGGAGGAGGCAAACGCCCGCTTCAGAGAGCCAAACGCGGCGTCGGCCGCAGGTGACCAGTCCTTTGGATTAGCCCCCTTCTTGGTCAAGGCGGAGAGAGGAGCAGTCAGAGCCGAGAAGTGAGGGATGAACTGGCGGTAATAGTTTGCGAATCCCAGAAAGCGTTGGATTGCCTTCAGACCAGAAGGAGGGGGCCAGTTGAGAATGGAAGAGACCTTCTTCGGATCCATCTGCAGTCCGGTATCGGAGATTACGTAACCCAGGAAGGGAAGAGAAGACTGCTCGAAGACACACTTCTCGTACTTGGCGTACAGACGATTGTCCCTCAGTCGTTGTAGTACCAGCTGCACGTTCTCTCTGTGGGTCTGGAGGTCCGGAGAAAAGACCAGGATGTCATCAAGATACACCACCACACAGATGTAGAGAAGGTCCCGGAACACGTCGTTCACCAATTCCTGAAAGACTGCTGGTGCGTTACACAGGCCGAAGGGCATCACACAGTATTCATAGTGCCCATCACGGGTATTGAACGCGGTCTTCCATTCGTCCCCAGAGCGGATGCGGACCAAGTTGTAGGCACCCCGAAGATCCAACTTGGTAAACACACGAGCTCCTCTAAGCCGATCAAACAATTCCGGGATGAGCGGCAGGGGGTATTTATTTTTCACGGTGATTTGGTTCAATCCCCGGTAGTCAATGCATGGGCGTAGGTCGCCCTCTTTCTTCTTAACGAAGAAGAAGCCTGCTCCAGCAGGAGAGGAGGATCTCCGAATGAATCCCCTTGCCAGGTTCTCCGTGATGTAGGTAGACATGGCCCTTGTTTCGGCAGGAGACAGCGGATATATCCGTCCTCGAGGTGGTGTAGTTCCCGGGAGCAGGTCGATGGCACAATCGTAAGGACGATATGGCGGCAGTACCTCTGACTCCTTTTTATCAAAGACGTCCGCGAAGGACCAATAGGCCAAGTGCAGTCCCGGTAGGGACTCTGGAACTGGAGGTCGTCGGATGGGTTGAATAGTCTTCAGACAGTTCTCGTGGCAAGAGGAGCCCCATCGGGTGATTTCACCAGTATCCCAGCTGACTGAGGGTTCGTGTGTCCGTAACCAGGGGAGTCCCAGCAGGATTTGATGAGACATGCGTGGGAGGACGTAGAGAGCGATGTTCTCGGTGTGCAGGGCACCGATACGTAGTTCCACCGGCTTGGTGATCCACGAGATGGTGTCAGAGAGGGGTCTCCCATCCACAGAGGCAATCACTAGGGGTTTGTCGAGTGGAGTAACAGGCACCTGGTACTTGTCCACCGTGGCCTGCTGGATGAAATTGCCTGCTGCCCCGGAATCGAGGTATGCCTCGGCCGTGAACCGCGTCTCTCCCGTTGTCACTTGAACTGTCCACGTAACCGGGTCTGAGAGAGTCCCAGCACCTAGGGTGGCCTCTCCTACCAACCCTAGGCTTTGGAGTTTCCCGGCCTCTCTGGACAGGAGCGTAGAAGGTGTGTGCCCTCTCCGCAGTAGAAGCAGAGGCCCTTGGCGAGCCGTTCTGCTCGGCGTTGTTCAGACTGCCGCAAACGGTTGATCTGCATGGGCTCGTGGACCGAGACACCAGATGACGTTGACTGAAGTACGGCGGGCTTCTGCGGAGGAGAGGAATGCCGTATCGGACGTCTCTCACGGGACACCTCTTTGGATCGTTCCTGAAAACGAAGATCCACTCGAGTCGCTAGGGCAATCGGGGCATCCAGGGTGGACGGCACGTCACGACCAGCCAGCTCATCTTTAATTCGACCCGAGAGACCTTCCCAGAAGGCGGCGGTTAGAGCCTCATTGTTCCACCCGAGTTCAGAAGCTAAGGTGCGAAAACGGATGGCATATTGACCCACCGTCAGAGTCCCCTGACGTAGCCGGAGGAGAGATGAGGCAGACGCGGAGGCGCGTCCGGGCTCGTCAAAGGTGCCACGAAATGCCTGCAGGAACTCCTGGATGTTGGTGGTCACCGGATCCTCTTTCTCCCACAACGGGTTCATCCAGGCCAGCGCCTCACCCTCTAGATGGGACATCATGAACGCGACCTTGGCTTGGTCGGAGGCAAACAAGTGCGGCAGCTGCTTGAAATGGAGGGAGCATTGGTTTATGAATCCCCTGCAGGTCTTGGGATCTCCGACGTACTGGGGTGGTGAGGCCAAACGAAGTCTGGAAGCATCCGAGGAGGCTGCCACGGGAGCTGTGGCCGTGGATTGTCCAGTGGAAGCTCGAGATGCCGAAGATGTGACCGACGCTTGCAGCGTGTTCAGGCGGGCGTCCACAGAAGTCATGAAGTTCAGCATGCGGGTCTGGGTCTCACGCTGGCGTGTGAGTTCCTCCTGCAAGGCCGCTAGTGCTTGGGCGGGATCCATGGCCTGTTCTTACTGTTAGGGCCAGGTGGACGGGCAGACCCAGGAGGTGGATCCACTGGGCCGAACTCCTTGATGAAGGCAAGGGGTCCGGTAGCCGGAGCACTACGGGTAGCAGGACAGTCCGTGTACAAGAGTGGAATGGAGAAGTCCCTGGGACCACGGAGTCACTGATGGTAGTCCGGGTGACAGAGCTCAGGTTCGGAGGCCGAGATGTTGTCAGGCAGAGTCCGGAACCGATGGAGCGAGAGGACGGGTCACCACAGGGATCAGAGATGGAACGGACTGACGGGACGGCAGATAGTCAGCGTTCGGGAATCGGCAGGACCGGATGGCGAGGCAGGAGCGGCTCTAGAAGAGAGATAGGTAAGTATGGCACAGAGGCACAAGGAGACCTGACTCCTAGCTTAGGAAACACGAAGAACAGGCCCCGCCCACTTGGACACTAAACCCCTTTATACCCTGTACCTGTGTGTTCAATTTCCTGTCAGTGGACGCTGGCCCTTTAAGAAAGGGTCAATGACCGCGCGCGCGCCCTAATACGCATGCGCGAGGCCCGGGTGCCAGAAGCCAGGGCAGGGAGCGGTGAGCAGGAAGCAGGAGAGCCGGGCTGGGGCTGAGTAGCCGACGGGCGCCGGGAGCGGGGACCGGGCCGCCTGGAGACCGCAGGCAATGGAGGCTGGAGACCAGGGAGAGAAGCAGGGAAGCCGGGGAGCGTGGCAGGTGAGCCGGGGAGCAGAGCAGGGGACCCGGAGAGCGTGACACAGGGTCAGATTCTCAGTCCTGTCCTAGGAAAAGATATAAAATATTTACAAAAATGTGAGGGGGTGTACTCACTTTTGTGACATACATGTACATGATTAGTGACCCACAGTCAAAACCAATCACTACTCCATTACAATGGTCATACACAACTTTGATATTAATCCTGGAGCCTAGGTTCAGCTTCCAGCAGGTCAACGACCCTAAACATCCGGCCAGAGTTACAATGGAGGGTTTAGATCAGAGCATATTCCTGTGTGTGAGCGGCCGAGTCACAGTCCAGACCCAAATCCACCGAGAATCTGTGACAAGACGGGAAAATCACTGATCACAGACGTCTCCATCCAATCTCACTGACCGAGAGCAAAGAAGAAGGGGAAAATGTCACCTCTAGACTGACCCCATAAGACAGAGAGAGGTGGTCCTACATAGTACTGACTCAGGGGCTGAATACAAATGAACGTCACGATTTTCAGACTTATATTTTGAAATATTTAGAAAACCAGGAATCATTTCCATTACACTTCATAAATACTTGTACTTAGTGTTTGACCAAATCAAGCCTGACATGTCACGGAAGCAAGGATCATCAACCTACGACTTGCCTAATTTGGACATATTATATGAAAAGAGCAATCACTGGCGAAGGACATCATGGTCAGAAAAATAGAAGGACAAAGGCGAAGAGGAAGACCAGCAACTCGATGGCTTGATTTTCACACTAGGCATGGGGAAGTACTCCGCGAGTTGCGAAACTGAAGTGAAGGGGACCCATGCGTCTAGGGAAGGGAGAGCTGGTGACCCATGAGCAAACCCCACTGCTGGTCCCCTGGGGTCCCTCATCACATTAGATAGGTTCTGGACTAGGGATGATCGAATACTTCAAATATTCGGCTACGCCCATATTCGACGAATAGGTCGTCGCTATTGCACTATTTGCGAATATTCGATGCGCAATGTAAGTCTATGGGAAATCCGAATAGTTGCCGAATAGTAACTATTCGGGCTCCCCATAGACTTAAGGGGGCTTTACACGCTACGATATCGTTAATGTTTGGTCGCCGGGGTCAAGTTGTTAGTGACGCACATCCGGCGTCATTAACGATATCGCAGCGTGTGACACTGACCAGCGACCTTAGGCGACCTCAAAAATGGTGAAAATCGTTCACCATGGAGAGGTCGTCCCAAAGTCAAAAATCGGTAATGGTTGTTTAGCGTTGTGGTTCATTGCTCATGCGGCAGCACACATCGCTATGTGTCACACCGCAGGAGCGAGGAACGTCTCCTTACCTGCCGCCGGCCACAATGCAGAAGGAAGAGGTGGGCGGGATGTTTACATCACGCTCAGCTCCGCCCCTCCGCTTTGATTGGCCGGCCGCTGTGTGACGTTGCGGTGACGTCGCTGTGATGCCGAACGTCCCTCCCCCTTGAAGGAGGGATTGTTCAGCAGTCACAGCGACGACGCCGACCAGGTAAGTATGTGTGACGCTGCGTAGCGATAATGTTCGCTACGGCAGCGATCACAAACAATCGCATACGCGACGGGGGCGGGTACTTACACACTCACTATCGCTACAAATTGCTAGCGATATCGCTACCGTGTAAAGCCCCCTTTACATTGCGCATCGACTATTTGCATAGCGGTGACCTATTTGTCGAAAATTCGCGAAGCCGAATATTGCCGAATATTTATGATATTCGAACATCCCTATTCTGCACCTATGTGCTTAGCCGGATACCTGACCCTAGGTATCTGTGGCGCCCCTGACCTGGTCAGGCACCACTGAGTACTGCACCCATGCTGGGGTCAGTACAATACAGGTAATCCAGAAGGCTGACCGGGGTGTGGTTACACAGGCGCATAGTAATCAGGTCTCCCACATGGACCTTTGAATGGACCCCTGGGGAATCCAGGAGGGTGCGAGGCCTCCATCTCCACTCAAGGAGTGTGGTAGAGAGCCTGGTTGCTAAGTTGCGTAGACAGGCACAGAGGGGAGGGAGTAGTGAGTCAGTCTGAAGTGGAGAGCGCAGTGTGCAGACGTGGAGGACCCACTAGTCAGACAACGCACGTGCAGTGGCTACTGACAGAAGAGAACGGTCACCTGGGAGTGCCGCACGAAATCCACCTAAGGCTAGAGTGCAAAGGGGTGGCTGAGTACGGGGACTGCCAGGGAGGTACCAGGCCCGCACAGGTTACAGGTTCCCAGAGCAGGGGCCCATTCAGTTGGCCTGTTCAACCTGCAGGTGGGGGTACTTCATACCCTCCACCAAACACCACAAAGTCCGCAGCCACGTAGCAAAGTGAGGGCCCATAGCTCACAAGAGGCAAGCAGCCGGAGTGACCTAGTCCAGGCTACAAGCAGACAGGCTGAAAAATGGGAGAACAGGCAGCAGCAACTTCCCTGGGTGACCCCAGCAGGACTACAAGTCGGGGTCACCCCAAAAACACAAGGGCTAGGAAGGCGAGTCGGTAGTCACCCTCACCAGTGAGCCTGAAGGAATTCCTGGTTCCCTACTGGTACATCACAGCTACGCCCGGGTTACTCACCCTGCCACCTGACGTGAGTAAAAACCCTGAAAGACACTCTGGTTGTGCATGTGAGTCATTCTGCGACCTGTGGTTCTACACATCCAAACTGGGCCCTGGGGCTAGCCTCACTCTCGGGAGGCTACTACATATAGCTGCATCCAACATCAGCCCCAGGCGTCCCCTAATATGCAGTGGCGGTCCCCCTGACCGCAATACCGAGAGTGGCATCACGAATCCCAATACAAATCAACTTACCTGTGACCAGACTGTCCCTCCACGTGGAGTCCCTGAAGACCCTGAAGGTAATGCAGACCTGGGCTGGGCTCCACATATCACTAGTGCTGGACCATAAATACTGAGTGGGTGGGATGAGCTCTTCGTCAACCCCACTGAACGCTAAAGGTAGGCACAAGGAGGACACACAGGGGAAAATGCATGAACTACTTATCCACAGATGACACATGCAGGAGTTCAGCATCAGCAAAGCTTCAGCAACGATATTACATATGAGAGCAAGCCACCTGGTTGCAACCAGAGCTAGAATGAACTGAATAATATCACCAGCACTAGTTCAGGGAAAATGGGGGTATTGAAGCACCAAGAGAATACTGATGATCAGCAGCTGGGTGGAAGGTGAGCTCCTCCTGGGTCCAAAAGGGGAGAGATGAATCCAGCAGGAAAGTTACCTATACCAATCAATACTAAAATCACGAACAATAGAAAATCAGGGAGCATATTGCGCAGCCAAATGCTGTGACCTTCTATTGCCAGAAACCACATGACTGCCTGTCACCCGTGACACACCCGTGACATTAATACAATCAAGATAACGGTGGAGAAGATCCTGGGGGACCTATCTAGGAAGAGAAGAGCCTGGTGGATGTATCTAGGTGGAGAAGACCCTGGTGGACCTATCTAGGCGGAGAAGACCCTGGTGGGCCTATCTAGGTGCAGAAGACCCTGGTGGACCTATCTAGGCGGAGAAGACCCTGGTGAACCTATCTCGGCGGAGAAGACCTTGATGGACCTATCTACGCGGAAAGGATCCTGGTGGACCTATCTAGGCAAAGAAGACCATGGTGGACCTATCTTGGCAGGGAAGACCCTGCTGGACTCTTCTAGGTGTAGAAGACCCTGATGGATCTATCTAGGTGGAGAAGAGCCTGGTGGACCTATCTAGGCGGAGAAAACCCTGGTGGACCTATGTAGGTGGAGAAGATCCTGGAGGACTCATCTAGACTGCACAGGATCGATCTTCCTACAGAGCATTCATCCATCAAGTTACCAAGGCTAGAGATCGAGCTGAAGGCTGTTAAAAGAAAAGAAAACTGTTGGTATATTATATAAAATCCCAATAAAATACATACAAGTTTGTGGGTGTAACGTGAAAAACTGTGGAAAAGTTCATGAAATATGAATACATATTCAAGGTATCTTTATCTGCAGATTATAACTAGAGGCTTTACAGATACAATATAGTTACTACATGGATAGTCCTGCTTCGGGGAACACCCGATCAAATCAGCCCACCATAGTACTGTCACGGGTGATAGACCGTCATGTGGTTTCTGGCGATAGAAGGTCACAGCTTTTGGCTGCTCAAAATACTCCTTGACTTTCTATGTTCCTGCTGTCAGTATTCATTGGTATAGGTGCCTTTCCTTCTGGATTTTCAACTCTCCCCCTTTTAGACCCAGCAGGAGCTCAGCATCCACTGATTACCAGTGTTCTCTTGGTGCTCCCATCTTCCTTGGACTGGTGCTGGTGATATTATTCAGTTTATTCAAGCTCTGGTTACAAGCAGGTGGCTTGCTCTCATCTGTAGTATCGTTGCTCAAGTTTTGCTGAACTCCTGCCTGTGTCATCTGTGGATAAGTACTTCATGCTTTTTCCCTGTGTGTCCTCCTTGTGTCTTCCTTTAGCGTTTATTGGGGTTGATGGAGAGCTCATCCCATCCATTACCTATTTAGATCCCAGCACTAGGGATACCTAGGGTCAGGTATCCGGCTCGGCACATAGGTGTGGAACCTGTCTAGGGTGTTGAGGGACCCCAAGGACCAGCAGTAGGTTTGGTCAGGGGTCACTATCTTCCCCTTCCCTAGATGCATGGGTTAATTCTAGCTCTGGTTGCAAGCAGGTGGCTTGCACTCATCTGTGGTATTGTTGCTGAAGCTTTAATGAACTTCTACCTGAGTCATGTGTGAATAAGTAGTTCATGCTTTTCATCCTGTGTCTTCCTTTAGTGTTTTGTGCGGTTGACAAAGAGCTCATCCCAATCATCCCCTATTTAGAGCCCAGCACTAGGGATACCTAGGGTCAGGTATCTGACTCGGCACATAGGGGCAGAACCTGTCTAGGGTGTTGAGGAACCCCAAGGACCAGCGGTAATTTGGTCAGAGGTCACTATCTCCCCCTTCCCTAGATGCATGGTTTCATTCTAGCTTTGGTTGCAAGCAGGTGGCTTGCACTCATCTGTGGTATTGTTGCTGAAGCTTTGATGAACTTCTACCTGAGTCATGTGTGAATAAGTAGTTCATGCTTTTCCCCCTGTGTCTTCCTTTAGTATTTAGTGGGGTTGATGAAGAGCTCATCCCACCCGTTCTCTATTTAGGGCCCAGCACTAGGGAGACCGGCTCGGCGCATAGGTGCGGAACCTATCTAGGGTGGTGAGGGACCCCATGGACCAGCAGTAGGTTTGGTCAGGGGACCCCATCTTCCCTTTCCCTTACGTTTCACCGCTTGCTTGGTACTTCCCGTACCTAACATGACAAGTACCCGGAGATCTTCAATAGGGCCCCTAATACAACAAGGACACTTGTATGGGTCACTATTTCAAATTTTGCTATAGGGCCCCTTTTTTGTCTGTTTTACACCCTTTGGTGCAGGAAGGTAAAAGGAAGGAGGAGCCGATAATGAGGATGGTGCGGCTGAGGGAGTATTTGTACCACCACCATCTGGCATCGGGGGGTCTCGTATACATCTATAGGGAGCAGTGCTGAGCTGAGTGTATTCTGTAGCCATGCTGTGCGGCTCACAGTAATTATCAGACGACCCCCGCAGTCACATGAGTGTCTCGTTCGCCGTCAGTCGCAGACATATTTGTAGACATATGTGTTTAGTCTTCACACGCAACTAATTTGTTCAAATATTTCTGCGGAGGAGAAGCAGCAGCCGCTCGCTCATTAGGCAGCCGTTTGTAGGACTGTCTCGTGTTGTTTGCTGTTATGTGGATGAGTTTCCAGCGATGCCAACCAGGCGATACGCTGAATTTTAATTCCTCTGAATACAACTGATTATCTAGCGCCGAACCAATCTGACTTGGCACATTGTCCAGGACAGACTCGAGAGCGGCGCTGCTGAAATGCCAGGTTCTCCTGCGCCGTCCTTATCACATTTTCAGACTCAGCCGCGAATGAATTGAGCTGGAATTAACCAATTACTATAGTTGTAATTAGATATGACATCATTATACGGTAAAAGGGGGGAAACTACTCGATTTGGGCCTCTGGGCATCTTCCATTTATGTTCCCAAATTTGCACTTTGTTAAGACCTCATCCATTTTTTTTTTTCATTCGCTAAGACTCTTAAAGGTATTTTCCAGTTTCGGTAAACCCCTTGTCACGGTTCCGATGTGCGGAGCATCTTGTGCTCTGTTATGTTCTGCCATGCTCTCCTGCAGAGCCGGTACTTGAGTGTTTTGCAGGTTTAGATGCTCTGCTGTTTGTATTGAGCTCCGGTGGACAGGTTGTTTCTCAGCACTGGGTCCTACGCTGGTGCTGGAAGGGGCTTTCCCAAATGCTCCTCGTTCTGCTTGATTGCTCTGCTTCATTAGGGAGCATGGTCACCCGGAACGTCTCCAATCGTATTTCCTGGTTCCTGTTTGTGTACAGTTATCTGATCTCAGCTTCTCGATCCTGGACTGTAGTTGACTCTGCTCTGCCTGCCCGCCCCCCTGACTTTGTCGTTTACCCCCTGGCTTCTGACCTCAGACCTGCTCCTGACCACGTCTCCTCCTGCTCCCTGTATGTTATATGTACTCTCCCGGAATCCTGATCCTCGACCTTTATCTTGATATCGTCTTTGCCTGCTCCCTGTGTCCTGTCGTTTGCCTCCTGGCTTCTGACCTCGGACCTGCTCCTGACCACATCTCCTCTTCCTCCCTGTATCTTATACGTACTCTCAAGGGATCATGATCTTCGGTCGTTATCTTGATATCGTCTCTGCCTGCTCCCTGTGTCCTGTCGTTTACCTCCTGGCTTCTGACCTCAGAACTGCTCCTGACCACGTCTCCTCTTTCTCCTTGTATCTTATACGTACTCTCAAGGGATCATGATCCTCGGTCTTTATCTTGATATCGTCTCTGCCTGCTCCCTGTGTCCTGTCGTTTACCTCCTGGCTTCTAACCTCGAACCTGCTCCTGATCAAGTCTCCTGCTGCTCCCTGTAACTACTACGTACTCTCCTGGAATCCTGATCCTCGGCCTTTATCTTGATATCGTCTCTGCCTGCTCCCTGTGTCCTGTCGTTTACCTCCTGGCTTCTGACCTTGAACCTGCTCCTGATCACGTCTCTTCCTGCTCCCTGTATCTTGTATGTACTCTCAAGGGATCATGATCCTCGGTCTTTATCTGGATATCGTCTCTGCCTGCTCCCTGTGTCCTGTCGTTTACCTCCTGGCTTCTGACCTCGAACCTGCTCCTGATCAAGTCTCCTGCTGCTCCCTGTATCTTGTACGTACTCTCCCGGAATCCTGATCCTCGGCCTTTATCTTGATATCGTCTCTGCCTGCTCCCTGTGTCCTGTCGTTTACCTCCTGGCTTCTGACCTTGAACCTGCTCCTGATCACGTCTCTTCCTGCTCCCTGTATCTTGTACGTACTCTCAAGGGATCATGATCCTCGGTCTTTATCTGGATATCGTCTCTGCCTGCTTGCTGTGTCCTGTCGTTTTACCTCCTGGCTTCTGACTTCGGACTTTCTCCTGACCACGTCTCTTCCTGCTCCCTGTATCCTACACGTACTTTCCTGGAATCCTGATCCTCGGCCTGTATCTTGATATCGTCTCTGCCTGCTCCCTGTGTCCTGTTGTGTCCTCCTGGTTCCTGATCCCCGTTTGTTTGACAACCCCTCCGTTCACATTGCACGCCAGTAGTATCTAGCACCACCTAGTGACTAGCATCACACTTCGCCACTTAGTGTCAAGCATCACACACCTGTTTTATAAACAAACTGAGCTTTATCCAGTTCTGAGTTTCCACCACTGCTCCTGGTGTCTGTTATTGTCTGCGGCGGTAATTTCATGTCTGCAGCGCTGCAGCCAATCATTGAGCCGATTGTGTTGTCAACTCGGGCAGAGTCTCTGAGCTCACTGATTGGCTGCAATGCTGACAACATAGCATCAGCGCTGCAGATAATAACAGATGTGGAGAGCAGTGACGGAGACTCAGTTCCGGACCTGTGTAGGGTGAGTAGAACATCATTTTTTGGAGGTTTTTTTGTAAAACAAACTGCAACCTGGGGACAGGGCTTTCCAAAACCAGAACCCATTTAAAATTAGTTTCTTGTCCGTCTTATTGGGGGTCACAGAACAATGGGAAACAAAACCATGGGCTACTCTGCTGCCACCTGAAGACTGGCACTAGTATTGCATCTAAATAAAATGGACTTTTCCCCGGCTGCTGGAGTCAGGGTTCCTCACTTTCTAGTAGTGTCAGTTGGACCTGTCTTAGGATCGGTGCTAAGCTTTCTTTTGCTTTGTGTCTTTCAGATGAATATCTTATGGGTAAGAAAGTGTAATTGTGCTCCCTGTTTCAACCACGTAGGTACAGGCTGTAATTGTTCAGTCCACTTCCTCTCGCGTTGGTGTGGCCAGACCATTTGTACCATTACACCATCGGTGGTAGAGTAGAGCGGCGGAGGTCTGTAAGCCAATTTTCTCTTCTCCGCCGCCCCACGTCTGAATGGAGCATACAATAGACAAATCTGGCTCTTCAGGACAGGTAAGGCAGACCCTACCAAAAGTCCCTCTTTCCTTCCTACCCCTCCATTTCCTTTTCTTGGGGGGTGGTAGTTACCGATGATTGGTGGTCAGTCTATGCGCAGAGGCCAAGTGAAGCTGCTGTCTGTCCTGCTTGCCCATCAGAGCGTTGTCAGCTTAGTGGGCTGGAGAGGAACTGTGTCGCGTGACTACTAGTTTTCCTGCAAAGCTCTCTCACTCTGTGTCCGGCGGTCAGGGTATTAGTGCCACACAAGCAGAATCTTTCCTAAATTGGGACACCAAGATGGCGTTACAAAATAGATAGGGAACATCAAAACAGAATACCTATGGGAGATAAGCGTAAATCCCCTGGAAGAAGCATCACGCGAAACGCGCGTAGGGGTACTTCTTTGACGCCCTAGTTGTCATTTTTATCTGACTTCACACCTATCCTATATCCCATAGGTATTCTGTTTTGGTGTTCCCTATCTATTTTGTAACCGGTCATCTAACGCCATCTTGGTGTCCCTATTTGGGAAAGATTCTGCTTGTGTGGCATTCAGTTACCGCCATCATTGTTTTTCTCCCAGCGGAGACCACAGTTTATAAGCCTGGGAATCCTTTATTCTCATGACTCTCATTGTCCTGTTTACTTATTCTGTTTTGTCTTCATGGTGATTTTTTTGGTTGCTATTCTTACCTGAGGCTTATATCATTAATAGGTATCTGTTCTGATGTTCCCCTGTCCTTATTATACTCATTTTCACTATAGGTTATTTTTTTTTCCAGCTTTGACCCTAGTACTGAAAGACAACCTGTGAGCAAATGCACAAGACACATAACAGAGCATTTTCAAATGCAAAACGCTCCGAACAGGGTAAGGCCTAAGACACACGGCATGAAAATCGGTGCGAGTGGAATGCGATAAAAAAAAAATCACATTCCACCCGGACTAATATTAGCCTGTGTGTCAGCGCACATGAGCGAATATTTTCTCAGCCCTAATTGGACCGAGAAAACAGTCGCAGCATGCTGCGGGTGTAATGCGATCATTGTTTCTCTCGCACCCATTTAAGTCTATGGGGCGAGAGAAAATCGCACTGCACTCACAGTACACCGGTGTTCTGCGAGTGCAGGGCGAGAATGGCAATAGCCGGCTACAGAGGAGAGAGGGAGAGAAATCCCTCCCCTCCACAGCAGCGGCCCTCCCCTCCGCAGCACCGGCCCGCCCTTCCTCAGAGCCGGCCCACCCCTCCACAGCGCCGGCCCTCCCCCTGCAGCACCGGCCCGCCCTTCCTCAGAGCCGGCCCACCCCTCCACAGCGCCAGCCCTCCCCTCCGCATCACCGGCCCGCCCTTCCTCAGAGCCGGCCCACCCCTCCACAGCGCCGGCCCTCCCCTCCGCAGAACCGGCCCGCCCTTCCTCAGAGCCGCCGGCCCACCCCTCCACAGCGCCGGCCCTCCCCTCCACAGCACCGGCCCGCCCTTCCTCCGAGCCGGCCCACCCCTCCACAGCGCCGGCCCTCCCCTCCGCAGCACCGGCCCGCCCTTCCTCAGAGCCGGCCCACCCCTCCACAGCGCCGGCCCTCCCCTCCGCAGCACTGTCCCGCCCTTTCTCAGAGCTGGCCCACCCCTCCACAGCGCCGGCCCTCCCCTCCTCAGTGTCGGCCCTCCCCCCTGCCGCTGAGGTCCACTCACACGATCGGACCTCAGTTGCAAGGACACTCGCATGACACTCGGCTCTGCTGTACTGAAAGCGTGATCCGAGTGTCATGCAAGGGGATTGCAGTAATCCCCGTGTGGCCCCGGCCGAACCATGACAGTCAGCTCAGCTTTGTCACTGGCTGCTGTGCTTTGTACAGTTGAAGGTTAAGAGGCATTAAAGCCTCTGTAAAGAGTTCAGTGTTTGAAGAGTGCAGCAGCCGCTGATGATCTGACTACTGTGCTCCTTAAACTCTAGATAGCAATGCGCAGTTCGCCTCTCTATGTGTCTCATGGAATTTTTTACAAACAACACCAACTGTCATGGTGGCACCCGGATCTTTGGAAACTACAGATTTTTCACTCTGCCTGCTAACTTCTCTGATGTCTGTGATCAGTTCAGGTAGACTCAGGCATTGACCAACAGACTTGTAGTTCACACACAGGGTAGCAAAAGTTAATCTCTGCTGGGCTGCTTGTTACTCTCCTTTGATCACATGCTGTGGGTGAGCCAGTCACATTTGCTCCCCTCCTATATATGCTGGCTGGAGACTTCCATTAATGCCAGCTATAGCTTATCTATACTGGTCTAGTGAGGTGTTGTGATCCAAACTTACTGGGAGTTGTAGAACTTCATTGCCGTCAGCAGTTGTAGTTCTTTTGCTGCTGCCTTACTTCTCTTGCTTTTCTCCTTAGTTTCTCACTGTTTCTTCCTGTGAGTTTGCAGTGTGTCTGAGTTGTTTTTTTCTCTGTAAATCTTCATCTGTGTTGCCATCACACTCTTGCCCCTTCCTTCCCTGAGGGGAAAACATATTAACTCTAGTCAGGAGTGTAGCCAGGCACAGCACTCCGGCATCTCCACCATCAGGGGCAATCCAGAGGTTAGGGATAGTTTAGAAGCCTGGGTCCTTTGCTATCCTACAGTCACATCATGGCACCATGTGAGTGAACCTGGTCAGTCGCCCCCTCTGCCCCAGCTATCGCCCCCTCTGCCCCACCCATCGCCCGCTTGCCACATTACTGCTGTTTTACTTTATGCTGTCCTGTCTGGGTCGGAATTTATTTTGGGCATCCTAATGTGGTCCAACTTAGAGTTCTAAGGTCTAGTCTGGATCTCTATTTATGGGCTCTGGTCTGGGGGTCTATATGTGCTTAAAGAGTATCATCTAGGCTTAACATTTGTTTTGTGGGCCGATGCGGGGGTCAGTGTGCATTTAGGGAGCCTTATCTGTGTCTATATTTATTTAAGGGGTCTGGTCTGATTTACTAAGGGGGCTCTATATTTGGGGGTCTTGTCAACGGTCTGTAGTCTATTTCTTTAGAGGTCTGATCTGGGCTCTGGATTTATTTTGGAATGGAATTTATGGCCAGAGAAAATAAAATGAAGCCTTCTTTGGGGGAGTGTATGTGTAAAAAAGATTAAAATCAGCACGCCTGTATGCTTCAGACCAGCAAATTGCCAAAACTTTGGCTTTTATAGATGTGGTCACATACAGTCAGGGCCAGAAATATTTGGACAGTGACACAAGTTTTGTTATTTTAGCTGTTTACAAAAACATGTTCAGAAATACAATTCTATATATAATATGGGCTGAAAGTGCACACTCCGAGCTGCAATATGAGAGTTTTCACATCCAAATCGTAGAAAGGGTTTAGGAATCATAGCTCTGTAATGCATAGCCTCCTCTTTTTCAAGGGACCAAAAGTAATTGGACAAGGGACTCTAAGGGCTGCAATTAACTCTGAAGGCGTCTCCCTCATTAACCTGTAATCAATGAAGTAGTTAAAAGGTCTGGGGTTGATTACAGGTGTGTGGTTTTGCATTTGGAAGCTGTTGCTGTGACCAGACAACATGCGGTCTATGGAACTCTCAATTGACGTAAAGCAGAACATCCTGAGGCTGAAAAAAAAGAAAAAATCCATCAGAGAGATAGCAGACATGCTTGGAGTAGCAAAATCAACAGTCGGGTACATTCTGAGAAAAAAGGAATTGACTGGTGAGCTTGGGAACTCAAAAAGGCCTGAGCGTCCACGGATGACAACAGTGGTGGATGATCGCCGCATACTTTCTTTGGTGAAGAAGAACCCGTTCACAACATCAACTGAAGTCCAGAACACTCTCAGTGAAGTAGGTGTATCTGTCTCTAAGTCAACAGTAAAGAGAAGACTCCATGAAAGTAAATACAAAATGTTCACATCTAGATGCAAACCATTCATCAATTCCAAAAATAGACAGGCCAGAGTTACATTTGCTGAAAAACACCTCATGAAGCCAGCTCAGTTCTGGAAAAGTATTCTATGGACAGATGAGACCAAGATCAACCTGTACCAGAATGATGGGAAGAAAAAAGTTTGGAGAAGAAAGGGAACGGCACATGATCCAAGGCACACCACATCCTCTGTAAAACATGGTGGAGGCAACGTGATGGCATGGGCATGCATGGCTTTCAATGGCACTGGGTCACTTGTGTTTATTGATGACATAACAGCAGACAAGAGTAGCCGGATGAATTCTGAAGTGTACCGGGATATACTTTCAGCCCAGATTCAGCCAAATGCCGCAAAGTTGATCGGACGGCGCTTCATTGTACAGATGGACAATGACCCCAAGCATACAGCCAAAGCTACCCAGGAGTTCATGAGTGCAAAAAAGTGGAACATTCTGCAATGGGCAAGTCAATCACCAGATCTTAACCCAATTTAGCATGCATTTCACTTGCTCAAATCCAGACTTAAGACGGAAAGACCCACAAACAAGCAAGACCTGAAGGCTGCGGCTGTAAAGGCCTGGCAAAGCATTAGGAAGGAGGAAACCCAGCGTTTGGTGATGTCCATGGGTTCCAGACTTAAGGCAGTGATTGCCTCCAAAGGACTCGCAACAAAATATTGAAAATAAAAATATTTTGTTTGGGTTTGGTTTATTTGTCCAATTACTTTTGACCTCCTAAAATGTGGAGTGTTTGTAAAGAAATGTGACAATTCCTACAATTTCTATCAGATATTTTTGTTCAAACCTTCAAATTAAACGTTACAATCTGCACTTGAATTCTGTTGTAGAGGTTTCATTTCAAATCCAATGTGGTGGCATGCAGAGCCCAACTCGCGAAAATTGTGTCACTGTCCAAATATTTCTGGACCTAACTGTATGTCTACATTTATACTGTCCTATGTTGGCTAAAGATCCTTGATCTATAGGTGACCTTAATTTATTTATTTCCTCTGCCTCATATACGTGTGTTTAACTTTGTCCTCTTATACATTTGTGCTCAAAAGTTTACATACCCTGGCAGTTTTGTTGCTTTAGGCCATTTTTCAGGGAATATGAATGACAATACAAAATTTTTTTTCCACTCATGGTTAGTGGTTGGGTGAAACCATTTATTGTCAAACTACTAAGTTTTCTCTTTTTAAATCATAATGACAATGAAAAACATCCAAATGACCCTGATGAAAAGTTCCCATCCCCCAATTCTTAATACCGTGTATTGCCCCCTCTAACATGAATGACAGCTTGAAGTCTTTTGTGGTAGTTGTAGATGAGACTCTTTATTTTCTCACATGGTAAAGCCGCCGATTCTTCTTGGTCAGATGGTAAAGCTGCCCATTCTTCTTGGTCAGATGGTAAAGCTGCCCATTCTTCTTGGTTAGATGGTAAAGCTGCCCATTCTTCTTGGTCAGATGGTAAAGCTGCCCATTCTTCTTGGTCAGATGGTAAAGTTGCCCAATCTTCTTGGTCAGATGGTAAAGCTGCCCATTCTTTTTGGTCAGATGGTAAAGCTGCCCATTCTTCTTGGTCAGATGGTTAAGCCGCCCATTCTTCTTGGAGCTTGAAGTTCCTGTAAATTCCTGGGCTTTCTTGCATGAACTGCCCGCTTGAGTTTTCCCCAGAGCGGTTCAATGATATTGAGGTCAGGAGACTGAGATAGCCACTCCAGAACCTTCACTTTGTTCTGGTGTAGCCAATGACAGGTCATCTTGGCCTTGTGTTTTGGATTGTTGTCATGTTGGAACATCCAAGTACTTCCCATGTGCAGCTTCCGGGCTGACGAGTGCAAATTTGCCTCCAGTATTTGTTAATAACGTGCTGCATTCATCTTTCCTTCAACTTTGTCTAAGCTTCCTGTGCTTTTGTACCTTACACATCCCCACATCATCAGTGATCCCCCTTCATGCTTTACAGTAGGAAAGGTGTACTTTTCATCATTAGCCTTGTTGACACCTCTCCAAATGTAACATTTATGGTTGTGGGCAAAAAGTTGGATTTTGTTCTCATCACTCCACATTACCTTGTTCCAGAAGTTTAGAGGCTTGTCTCTGTGCTGTGTGGTATATTGTAGGTGAGATACTGTGGCTTCCTTCTGGTGACTCAACCATGCAGCCCATTTTTCTTCATGTGCCTCCTTATTGTGCATCTTGAAACAGCCACACTACGAGTTTTCAGTGACTCCTGTATTTCAGCTGATGTTATTTGTGGGGGTTTTTTGCATCCCGAACAATTTTCCTGGCAGTTGTGACAAAATTTTTTGTTGGTCTACCCGATCGTGGTTTGGTTTTTACAGAATCCCTGATTTTCCATTTGTTAATCACAGTTTGAACACGGCTGACTGGCATTATCAATTCCTTGGATATCTTTTGGTATCCCTTTCCTGTTTTATACAGTTCAACTATCTTTTCCCGTAGATCCGTTGACAATTCTTTTGCTTTCCCCATGACTCGCAATCCAGAACCGTCAATGGCTGGATGACAGATACTGGAGTCTGTCTGGATCCCAGAAAGTCACTCAGCTTTTATGCACACACTGATTACAAGCAAACAGGTCACAGGTGAGGATGTCACCTTTATTAGCCATTCAAACCCATTTGTGGCCAAAATTACCAGGGTGTGTGAACTTTTGATCCGGGTCATTTGGATGTTTTTGGTTGTCATTATGATTTAAAAAGAGAAAATCCAATAAATGGCTTCACCCAACCACTAACCATGAGTGGAAAAAAAGATTGTGTTATCAATCATATTCTCTGTGACAAGGCCAAGAAAGCAAAAATCTGCCGGGGTGTGTAAACTTTTGAGAACAACTGTATATATAAGACTATTAGACATAGTCACTTTGTCCTATAATAGAGAAATACATCGTCTCCACCATTTTTTGGGTCAGGCTTGGTGAACACATCCTCTGCTTCTCCAGGTTCACTTACTTGTATCCATAAATTGTGAGCCGGCTTCCCACCTGTCAAGCATAAATATATATCCAGTATTGCTGTAGGCAACATATCATAAAAACGCCGCAAAGCAGATGTTTCCCCCCTCACACACCCTTTCTCTGCCAATCCATTAAATCCCATTTCCCTTCTAGTAACAATAAAACACCTTTGGAATTAATCTGGTGTGCTGTCTGGCGCCATCTAGTGGTCATTCACAGGTATGACAGCCTCATTATTAGTTGGAACAATCACTGCGATGGCTTTTAATTGGCTTCCTAGTTTTCATATCAAAGAGACAAAAGTGAAATGAGGACAGTGACATGTTTAATAAGTTATATTTAGCAGAACGACAGCTGGTGGGCCCTGGCGGTGATTTCCAGTAACGAGTGGAAGGAGCGGAGCTTCGGAGATGTGAGAAACACGACTCTGCCGAGAAAAAAATATAGACAAAGAGATTCTAAGCAGTAAATTGATGTTTTCTGAGATAAGATGTTAAAATAGGGACCAAAAATAGGGATTTTCAAAGTTCTATAGGGCAAAGTGAGGGATTGCGGGACCCAAAAGTAATAATTAGGAAGTGTCCACCCACCTGTTATGGGTTAATATAAGGAGCTAGGACCCCTTTCTGGTGCAGGGTAACATCACTTCACCCCCAACCACCCGGGACAAGAGACATTATTCAGAGACTCCACCCTCCTACTATACAGAGCATGCCCATTATTCAGAGAGTCCACCCTCCTACTATACAGAGCATGCCCATTATTCAGAGACCCCACCCTCCTACTATACAGAGCATGCCCATTATTCAGAGACTCCACCCTCCTACTATACAGAGCATGCCCATTATTCAGACTCCACCCTCCTACTATACAGAGCATGCCCATTATTCAGAGAGTCCACCCTCCTACTATGTAGAGCATGCCCATTATTCACAGACTCCACCCTCTCACTATACTGAGCATGCCCATTATTCAGAGACTCCACCCTCCTACTATATAGAGCATGCCCATTATTCAGACTCCTCCCTTCTACTATACAGAGCATACCCATTGTTCAGACTCCTCCCTCCTACTATACTTAGCATGCCCATTATTCAAAAACTCCACCCTCCTACCATAGAGAGCATGCTCATAATTCAGAAACTCCACCCTTCTACTATGCAGAGCATGCCCATAATTCAGAGTCCACCTTCCTACTATACAGAGCATGCCCATTATTCAATCTCCTCCCTCCTACTATGCAGCGCATGTCCATTATTCAGACTTCTCCCTCCTACTACGCAGAGCATGCCCATTATTCAGAGACTCCACCCTCCTACTATACAGAGCATGCCCATTATTCAGAGACCACTCTCCTACTATGCAGAGCATGTCCATTATTTAGAAACTTCATCCTCCTAGTATACAGAGCATGCCCATTATTCAGAGCGTCCACTGTTGTGAACACATTTGGACTGGGTTCCAGTTTTGGGCTCCCTCATGTGGCCAATGCTGGTAGTGGAGATGGTCTGCTTAATGGAAGCCAGACAGCTGATGAGGATTGGAAATCAGGTTTTTCTGACTGGCCTATATAACTGTGTAGTGTTTTCTTGTTCCTGGCCGGTGCTCAATGTTTCCTCCTGTCTTCTAGGACATCCTGAAGCCAGCCTAACCTTCTGTTTCTACCTTTTATTATTATTATTATTATTATTTATTTATAGAGCACCATTAATTCCATGGTGCTGTACATGAGAAGGGGGTTACATACAAAATACGTATACAAGTTACAGTAGACAGACTAGTACAGAGGGAAGAGGGCCCTACCCTTGCGGGCTTACATTCTATAGGATTATGGGGAGGAGACAATAGGTGGGGTGTAGGTCAGGCGGCAGCTCCGCACGGTGGTCGGGCGGCAGCTCCGCACGGTGGTCGGGCGGCAGCTCCGCACGGTGGTCGGGCGGCAGCTCCGCACGGTGGTCGGGCGGCAGCTCCGCACGGTGGTCGGGCGGCAGCTCCGCACGGTGGTCGGGCGGCAGCGAGTTCATTGTAGATTGTAGGCATTTCGGAACAGGTGCGTTTTCAGGTTCCGTTTGAAGTTTGCAAGGGTAGGGGATAGTCTGACGTGTTGAGGCAGCGAGTTCCAGGAGACTGGGGATGCTCGGGAGAAGTCTTGGAGTCGGTTGTGTGAGGAGCGAATGAGAGAGGAGGAGAGGAGGAGATCTTGGGAGGACCGGAGGTGACGTGTTGGAGTGTAGTGGGAGAGTAGTTCGGAGATGTACGGAGGGGAAAGATTATGCACAGCTTTGTAGGTCAGTGTTAGAAGTTTGAATTGGATACGGTGGAAGATTGGAAGCCAGTGGAGGGACATGCAGAGAGGAGAAGCGGGGTGGTATTGAGGAGAGAGGTGGATAAGTCGGGCAGCAGAGTTAAGGATGGACTGGAGAGGGGCAAGCGTGTTGGCAGGGAGGCCACAGAGGAGGATGTTACAGTAGTCGAGGCGGGAGATTATGAGGGCATGCACTAGCATTTTAGTTGATTGCAAATTGAGGAAAGGGCGGATTCTGGAAATATTTTTGAGTTGAAGACGGCAGGAGGTGGTGAGGGATTGGATGTGTGGTATGAAGGATAAGGCAGAGTCAAAGGTCACTCCGAGGCAGCGAACTTTGGGTACTGGCGAGAGCGTGGTGTTATTTATTGTAATAGATAGATTAGGTGGAGAGTGTAGGTGAGACGGAGGAAAGATGATTAGTTCAGTTTTGGCCACATTGAGCTTTAGGAAGCGAGAGGAGAAGAAGGAGGATATAGCAGATAGACATTTCGGGATTTTGGACAGCAGAGATGTGGCATCTGGGCCAGAGAGGTAGATCTGGGTGTCGTCGGCATATAGGTGGTATTGGAAGCCATGGGACTTTATGAGTTGTCCCAGGCCAAATGTGTAGATAGAGAAAAGTAGGGGTCCTAGGACAGAGCCTTGAGGGACGCCAACAGAGAGATGGTGGGATGAAGAGGTTGTGTGGGAGTGGGAGACACTAAAAGTGCGATTTGAGAGGTATGAAGAGATCCAAGAGAGGGCAAGATCTCTGACACCAAGGGAAGAGAGGGTCTGTAATAGGAGGGAGTGGTCAACGGTATCGAAGGCTGAGGACAGGTCTAGGAGTAGGAGTATAGAGAAGTGCTTGTTCGCTTTGGCAGTAAGCAAGTCATTTGTGATTTTAGTCAGGACAGTTTCGGTGGAGTGATGTGGACGGAAGCCGGACTGTAGGTTGTCAAAGAGAGCGTTAGAGGAGAGGTGGGAGGAAAGTTCAGCATGGACATGCTGTTCCAGGAGTTTTGAGGCAAGTGGGAGTAGTGATATGGGGCGGTAGCTGGTAGTAGAGGTTGGATCGAGGGAAGGTTTCTTTAGGATAGGTGTGACTGTTGCATGTTTAAAGGCAGAGGGGAAGGTTCCAGTCGTTAAAGATAGGTTGAAGAGATGGGTTAAGGCTGGAATAAGGATGTTGGTGAGGTTGGGAAGGAGGTGGGATGGCATGGGGTCAAGTGCGCAGGTGGTGAGGTGCGCTTTTGAGAGCAGACGTGCAAGCTCTCCTTCGGTGATGGTGGGGAGGAAGTTTATGGGGGAGGGGCAGTGGTCAGCTACATGAAGGGGTTGTGGTGGCTGAGCAGAGAAGACTTGCCTTATTAGGTCGATTTTTTCTTGGAAATAGGTGGCAAAGTCTTCTGCAGAAATGAGGGAGGTTGGAGGGGGCAGTGGTGGGCGAAGGAGGGAGTTGAAAGTGTTGAATAACTGTTTGGGGTTGTGTGTTAGAGAGGATATGAGGTTTCTGAAGTAATCGTGTTTAGCGGAGGTGAGGACTGAACGAAATGTGTGAATTGCATTTTTGAATGTGGTGAAGTCTTCCTGGGAGTGCGTTTTCTTCCACCGCCGCTCTGCAGCCCTAGACCTTTGCCTAAGTTTTTTAGTGAGGCTGTTGTGCCAGGGCTGTCTATTGATTCGTCTCACTCTGCCATGCACAAGGGGAGCGACTGAATCAATGGCTGATGTGAGGGTGGTGTTGTAGAAAGTGGTGGCGCTGTCTGTGTCGTGGAGGGACGATATGGAGGACAGTGGGAGGATAGAGTCGGCGAGGGTGTGCATGTTGAGGTGTGCAAGGTTTCTGCGGGGATGTGCTAGGTGCTGGACAGGGGGGGTAGGTGAGGAGGACAGGGCTGAAAAGGTCAGAAGATGGTGGTCAGATAGGGGGAGGGGGGAAGTTGTGAAGTCAGAAAGGGGACAGAGGCGGGTGAAGATGAGGTCTAGTGTGTTTCCATCTTTGTGGGTGGCAGAGGTGGACCACTGAGTTAAGCCAAAAGACGAAGCAAGGGAGAGGAGTTTGGAAGCAGCTTGTTGGCGAGTGTCAGTGGGGATGTTGAAGTCACCCATGATGATGGTGGGAATGTCAGCAGAGAGAAAGTGTAGAAGCCAGGCAGAGAAGTGGTCGAGGAAGGCAGTGGTTGCGCCCGGGGGTCTGTATATGACAGCCACTTGGAGGTTGGAGGGAGAATAGATTCGGACAGAGTGCACTTCAAAGGAAGGCAGGTCGAGGGAGGGTAGAGGTGGGATTGTGGTGAAGTTGTAGTTGTTAGAAAGAAGGAGGCCCACTCCTCCACCCTGTCTATTGCCAGGGCGAGGAGTGTGGGAGAAGTGCAGGCCACCGTAGCATAGTGCAGCTGGGGAGGCAGAGTTGGATGGTGTCAGCCATGTTTCGGTGATGCCTAGAAAGGATAGATTGCTGGAGGTAAAGAGATCATGAATGATGTGCAGTTTATTACACACTGAACGGGCATTCCAGAGCGCTCCTGAGAGAGGGGGCGGCAGAGTGGGTGAGAGGGGAATAGTTTTTATGTTGGATAGATTGCGGTAGTTACTATTATGTGGAGAGTGGTGGGTGGGTGATAAAGAGGGGTGTACCATCCACGGGGGGCCAGGATTGGGGGCTATGTCACCAGCAGTGAGAAGGAGTAGAGAAAGGGAGAGCAGGTGGGAGAAGGAGAGTGGACGGCATGGTCTGCGCGATATTAGGAGCGATCTGAGGTTCAGGAGTAGGTCAGCAGATGAGGACAGATGAGAAGGCAGGAGGGAGGGGGAGATGAATATTTGTTTAGAGGGAGCTGGGGTGTGCGGATAGTGAAGGAGAGTGAGGAGGAGAGGGGCAAAGACTGTGAGGGCATAGGTGAACATGGTGGGGGTAGTGTGGTAAGTATATGATTTAACAGGTAAGTTGTGTCAGTGGACAACTTGGTTAGAAAGAGATGAAGTTTACCTTCTGGTCATGTCTGGTTCATTTCTGGTATATTTCTGACACTTATGAGGCACTTATCCAGAGGCACGCACACAGACCACGGTCATAGACCTAGTGCAGTACTTATATACATGTCTCATTGACCCAGATGAACATCAGCTGACCAGCAGGGGTGAGGCACATGAAAGAATTACAAACAGGTAGGAAGCACTCAAAGAAGAGAAAAAAAAAAAACAAACAGACAGGATTTAACTAATTATACAACAGTAAAACAGCAGGTTAGCATACCAAAAGCAAAGGGACTTTAAATGTGTATGCAGGTGAGGAGATTAAAGTCAAGTCAGGAAATTCAGATGCATAGAACAACTGGACGGTCATACCAAAAGCAAAGGGACTTTAAATGTGTATGCAGGTGAGGAGATTAAAGTCAAGTCAGGAAATTCAGATGCATAGAACAACTGGACGGTCATACCTGTGAATGAGACAGATGGATTGTCAGAATCAGAGATGAATGGGGACCATGGAGAGTTAGGCCATAGAATTACATTTCATTTCTGGTATATTTCTGACACTTATGAGGCACTTATCCAGAGGCACGCACACAGACCACGGTCATAGACCTAGTGCAGTACTTATATACATGTCTCATTGACCCAGATGAACATCAGCTGACCAGCAGGGGTGAGGCACATGAAAGAATTACAAACAGGTAGGAAGCACTCAAAGAAGAGAAAAAAAAAAAACAAACAGACAGGATTTAACTAATTATACAACAGTAAAACAGCAGGTTAGCATACCAAAAGCAAAGGGACTTTAAATGTGTATGCAGGTGAGGAGATTAAAGTCAAGTCAGGAAATTCAGATGCATAGAACAACTGGACGGTCATACCAAAAGCAAAGGGACTTTAAATGTGTATGCAGGTGAGGAGATTAAAGTCAAGTCAGGAAATTCAGATGCATAGAACAACTGGACGGTCATACCTGTGAATGAGACAGATGGATTGTCAGAATCAGAGATGAATGGGGACCATGGAGAGTTAGGCCATAGAATTACATTTCATTTCTGGTATATTTCTGACACTTATGAGGCACTTATCCAGAGGCACGCACACAGACCACGGTCATAGACCTAGTGCAGTACTTATATACATGTCTCATTGACCCAGATGAACATCAGCTGACCAGCAGGGGTGAGGCACATGAAAGAATTACAAACAGGTAGGAAGCACTCAAAGAAGAGAAAAAAAAAAAACAAACAGACAGGATTTAACTAATTATACAACAGTAAAACAGCAGGTTAGCATACCAAAAGCAAAGGGACTTTAAATGTGTATGCAGGTGAGGAGATTAAACTCAAAGCAGGAAATTCAGATGCATAGAACAACTGGACGGTCATACCAAAAGCAAAGGGACTTTAAATGTGTATGCAGGTGAGGAGATTAAAGTCAAGTCAGGAAATTCAGATGCATAGAACAACTGGACGGTCATACCTGTGAATGAGACAGATGGATTGTCAGAATCAGAGATGAATGGGGACCATGGAGAGTTAGGCCATAGAATTACATTTCATTTCTGGTATATTTCTGACACTTATGAGGCACTTATCCAGAGGCACGCACACAGACCACGGTCATAGACCTAGTGCAGTACTTATATACATGTCTCATTGACCCAGATGAACATCAGCTGACCAGCAGGGGTGAGGCACATGAAAGAATTACAAACAGGTAGGAAGCACTCAAAGAAGAGAAAAAAAAAAAACAAACAGACAGGATTTAACTAATTATACAACAGTAAAACAGCAGGTTAGCATACCAAAAGCAAAGGGACTTTAAATGTGTATGCAGGTGAGGAGATTAAAGTCAAGTCAGGAAATTCAGATGCATAGAACAACTGGACGGTCATACCAAAAGCAAAGGGACTTTAAATGTGTATGCAGGTGAGGAGATTAAAGTCAAGTCAGGAAATTCAGATGCATAGAACAACTGGACGGTCATACCTGTGAATGAGACAGATGGATTGTCAGAATCAGAGATGAATGGGGACCATGGAGAGTTAGGCCATAGAATTACATTTCATTTCTGGTATATTTCTGACACTTATGAGGCACTTATCCAGAGGCACGCACACAGACCACGGTCATAGACCTAGTGCAGTACTTATATACATGTCTCATTGACCCAGATGAACATCAGCTGACCAGCAGGGGTGAGGCACATGAAAGAATTACAAACAGGTAGGAAGCACTCAAAGAAGAGAAAAAAAAAAAACAAACAGACAGGATTTAACTAATTATACAACAGTAAAACAGCAGGTTAGCATACCAAAAGCAAAGGGACTTTAAATGTGTATGCAGGTGAGGAGATTAAAGTCAAGTCAGGAAATTCAGATGCATAGAACAACTGGACGGTCATACCAAAAGCAAAGGGACTTTAAATGTGTATGCAGGTGAGGAGATTAAAGTCAAGTCAGGAAATTCAGATGCATAGAACAACTGGACGGTCATACCTGTGAATGAGACAGATGGATTGTCAGAATCAGAGATGAATGGGGACCATGGAGAGTTAGGCCATAGAATTACATTTCATTTCTGGTATATTTCTGACACTTATGAGGCACTTATCCAGAGGCACGCACACAGACCACGGTCATAGACCTAGTGCAGTACTTATATACATGTCTCATTGACCCAGATGAACATCAGCTGACCAGCAGGGGTGAGGCACATGAAAGAATTACAAACAGGTAGGAAGCACTCAAAGAAGAGAAAAAAAAAAAACAAACAGACAGGATTTAACTAATTATACAACAGTAAAACAGCAGGTTAGCATACCAAAAGCAAAGGGACTTTAAATGTGTATGCAGGTGAGGAGATTAAAGTCAAGTCAGGAAATTCAGATGCATAGAACAACTGGACGGTCATACCAAAAGCAAAGGGACTTTAAATGTGTATGCAGGTGAGGAGATTAAAGTCAAGTCAGGAAATTCAGATGCATAGAACAACTGGACGGTCATACCTGTGAATGAGACAGATGGATTGTCAGAATCAGAGATGAATGGGGACCATGGAGAGTTAGGCCATAGAATTACATTTCATTTCTGGTATATTTCTGACACTTATGAGGCACTTATCCAGAGGCACGCACACAGACCACGGTCATAGACCTAGTGCAGTACTTATATACATGTCTCATTGACCCAGATGAACATCAGCTGACCAGCAGGGGTGAGGCACATGAAAGAATTACAAACAGGTAGGAAGCACTCAAAGAAGAGAAAAAAAAAAAACAAACAGACAGGATTTAACTAATTATACAACAGTAAAACAGCAGGTTAGCATACCAAAAGCAAAGGGACTTTAAATGTGTATGCAGGTGAGGAGATTAAAGTCAAGTCAGGAAATTCAGATGCATAGAACAACTGGACGGTCATACCTGTGAATGAGACAGATGGATTGTCAGAATCAGAGATGAATGGGGACCATGGAGAGTTAGGCCATAGAATTACATTTCATTTCTGGTATATTTCTGACACTTATGAGGCACTTATCCAGAGGCACGCACACAGACCACGGTCATAGACCTAGTGCAGTACTTATATACATGTCTCATTGACCCAGATGAACATCAGCTGACCAGCAGGGGTGAGGCACATGAAAGAATTACAAACAGGTAGGAAGCACTCAAAGAAGAGAAAAAAAAAAAACAAACAGACAGGATTTAACTAATTATACAACAGTAAAACAGCAGGTTAGCATACCAAAAGCAAAGGGACTTTAAATGTGTATGCAGGTGAGGAGATTAAAGTCAAGTCAGGAAATTCAGATGCATAGAACAACTGGACGGTCATACCTGTGAATGAGACAGATGGATTGTCAGAATCAGAGATGAATGGGGACCATGGAGAGTTAGGCCATAGAATTACATTTCATTTCTGGTATATTTCTGACACTTATGAGGCACTTATCCAGAGGCACGCACACAGACCACGGTCATAGACCTAGTGCAGTACTTATATACATGTCTCATTGACCCAGATGAACATCAGCTGACCAGCAGGGGTGAGGCACATGAAAGAATTACAAACAGGTAGGAAGCACTCAAAGAAGAGAAAAAAAAAAAACAAACAGACAGGATTTAACTAATTATACAACAGTAAAACAGCAGGTTAGCATACCAAAAGCAAAGGGACTTTAAATGTGTATGCAGGTGAGGAGATTAAAGTCAAGTCAGGAAATTCAGATGCATAGAACAACTGGACGGTCATACCTGTGAATGAGACAGATGGATTGTCAGAATCAGAGATGAATGGGGACCATGGAGAGTTAGGCCATAGAATTACATTTCATTTCTGGTATATTTCTGACACTTATGAGGCACTTATCCAGAGGCACGCACACAGACCACGGTCATAGACCTAGTGCAGTACTTATATACATGTCTCATTGACCCAGATGAACATCAGCTGACCAGCAGGGGTGAGGCACATGAAAGAATTACAAACAGGTAGGAAGCACTCAAAGAAGAGAAAAAAAAAAAACAAACAGACAGGATTTAACTAATTATACAACAGTAAAACAGCAGGTTAGCATACCAAAAGCAAAGGGACTTTAAATGTGTATGCAGGTGAGGAGATTAAAGTCAAGTCAGGAAATTCAGATGCATAGAACAACTGGACGGTCATACCAAAAGCAAAGGGACTTTAAATGTGTATGCAGGTGAGGAGATTAAAGTCAAGTCAGGAAATTCAGATGCATAGAACAACTGGACGGTCATACCTGTGAATGAGACAGATGGATTGTCAGAATCAGAGATGAATGGGGACCATGGAGAGTTAGGCCATAGAATTACATTTCATTTCTGGTATATTTCTGACACTTATGAGGCACTTATCCAGAGGCACGCACACAGACCACGGTCATAGACCTAGTGCAGTACTTATATACATGTCTCATTGACCCAGATGAACATCAGCTGACCAGCAGGGGTGAGGCACATGAAAGAATTACAAACAGGTAGGAAGCACTCAAAGAAGAGAAAAAAAAAAAACAAACAGACAGGATTTAACTAATTATACAACAGTAAAACAGCAGGTTAGCATACCAAAAGCAAAGGGACTTTAAATGTGTATGCAGGTGAGGAGATTAAAGTCAAGTCAGGAAATTCAGATGCATAGAACAACTGGACGGTCATACCAAAAGCAAAGGGACTTTAAATGTGTATGCAGGTGAGGAGATTAAAGTCAAGTCAGGAAATTCAGATGCATAGAACAACTGGACGGTCATACCTGTGAATGAGACAGATGGATTGTCAGAATCAGAGATGAATGGGGACCATGGAGAGTTAGGCCATAGAATTACATTTCATTTCTGGTATATTTCTGACACTTATGAGGCACTTATCCAGAGGCACGCACACAGACCACGGTCATAGACCTAGTGCAGTACTTATATACATGTCTCATTGACCCAGATGAACATCAGCTGACCAGCAGGGGTGAGGCACATGAAAGAATTACAAACAGGTAGGAAGCACTCAAAGAAGAGAAAAAAAAAAAACAAACAGACAGGATTTAACTAATTATACAACAGTAAAACAGCAGGTTAGCATACCAAAAGCAAAGGGACTTTAAATGTGTATGCAGGTGAGGAGATTAAAGTCAAGTCAGGAAATTCAGATGCATAGAACAACTGGACGGTCATACCTGTGAATGAGACAGATGGATTGTCAGAATCAGAGATGAATGGGGACCATGGAGAGTTAGGCCATAGAATTACATTTCATTTCTGGTATATTTCTGACACTTATGAGGCACTTATCCAGAGGCACGCACACAGACCACGGTCATAGACCTAGTGCAGTACTTATATACATGTCTCATTGACCCAGATGAACATCAGCTGACCAGCAGGGGTGAGGCACATGAAAGAATTACAAACAGGTAGGAAGCACTCAAAGAAGAGAAAAAAAAAAACAAACAGACAGGATTTAACTAATTATACAACAGTAAAACAGCAGGTTAGCATACCAAAAGCAAAGGGACTTTAAATGTGTATGCAGGTGAGGAGATTAAAGTCAAGTCAGGAAATTCAGATGCATAGAACAACTGGACGGTCATACCAAAAGCAAAGGGACTTTAAATGTGTATGCAGGTGAGGAGATTAAAGTCAAGTCAGGAAATTCAGATGCATAGAACAACTGGACGGTCATACCTGTGAATGAGACAGATGGATTGTCAGAATCAGAGATGAATGGGGACCATGGAGCGTTAGGCCATAGAATTACATTTCATTTCTGGTATATTTCTGACACTTATGAGGCACTTATCCAGAGGCACGCACACAGACCACGGTCATAGACCTAGTGCAGTACTTATATACATGTCTCATTGACCCAGATGAACATCAGCTGACCAGCAGGGGTGAGGCACATGAAAGAATTACAAACAGGTAGGAAGCACTCAAAGAAGAGAAAAAAAAAAACCAAACAGACAGGATTTAACTAATTATACAACAGTAAAACAGCAGGTTAGCATACCAAAAGCAAAGGGACTTTAAATGTGTATGCAGGTGAGGAGATTAAAGTCAAGTCAGGAAATTCAGATGCATAGAACAACTGGACGGTCATACCAAAAGCAAAGGGACTTTAAATGTGTATGCAGGTGGGGAGATTAAAGTCAAGTCAGGAAATTCAGATGCATAGAACAACTGGACGGTCATACCTGTGAATGAGACAGATGGATTGTCAGAATCAGAGATGAATGGGGACCATGGAGAGTTAGGCCATAGAATTACATTTCATTTCTGGTATATTTCTGACACTTATGAGGCACTTATCCAGAGGCACGCACACAGACCACGGTCACAGACCTAGTGCAGTACTTATATACATGTCTCATTGACCCAGATGAACATCAGCTGACCAGCAGGGGTGAGGCACATGAAAGAATTACAAACAGGTAGGAAGCACTCAAAGAAGAGAAAAAAAAAAAACAAACAGACAGGATTTAACTAATTATACAACAGTAAAACAGCAGGTTAGCATACCAAAAGCAAAGGGACTTTAAATGTGTATGCAGGTGAGGAGATTAAAGTCAAGTCAGGAAATTCAGATGCATAGAACAACTGGACGGTCATACCAAAAGCAAAGGGACTTTAAATGTGTATGCAGGTGAGGAGATTAAACTCAAAGCAGGAAATTCAGATGCATAGAACAACTGGACGGTCATACCAAAAGCAAAGGGACTTTAAATGTGTATGCAGGTGAGGAGATTAAAGTCAAGTCAGGAAATTCAGATGCATAGAACAACTGGACGGTCATACCTGTGAATGAGACAGATGGATTGTCAGAATCAGAGATGAATGGGGACCATGGAGAGTTAGGCCATAGAATTACATTTCATTTCTGGTATATTTCTGACACTTATGAGGCACTTATCCAGAGGCACGCACACAGACCACGGTCATAGACCTAGTGCAGTACTTATATACATGTCTCATTGACCCAGATGAACATCAGCTGACCAGCAGGGGTGAGGCACATGAAAGAATTACAAACAGGTAGGAAGCACTCAAAGAAGAGAAAAAAAAAAACCAAACAGACAGCATTTAACTAATTATACAACAGTAAAACAGCAGGTTAGCATACCAAAAGCAAAGGGACTTTAAATGTATATGCAGGTGAGGAGATTAAACTCAAAGCAGGAAATTCAGATGCATACAACAACTGGACGGTCATACCAAAAGCAAAGGGACTTTAAATGTGTATGCAGGTGGGGAGATTAAAGTCAAGTCAGGAAATTCAGATGCATAGAACAACTGGACGGTCATACCTGTGAATGAGACAGATGGATTGTCAGAATCAGAGATGAATGGGGACCATGGAGAGTTAGGCCATAGAATTACATTTCATTTCTGGTATATTTCTGACACTTATGAGGCACTTATCCAGAGGCACGCACACAGACCACGGTCATAGACCTAGTGCAGTACTTATATACATGTCTCATTGACCCAGATGAACATCAGCTGACCAGCAGGGGTGAGGCACATGAAAGAATTACAAACAGGTAGGAAGCACTCAAAGAAGAGAAAAAAAAAAAACAAACAGACAGGATTTAACTAATTATACAACAGTAAAACAGCAGGTTAGCATACCAAAAGCAAAGGGACTTTAAATGTATATGCAGGTGAGGAGATTAAACTCAAAGCAGGAAATTCAGATGCATAGAACAACTGGACGGTCATACCAAAAGCAAAGGGACTTTAAATGTGTATGCAGGTGAGGAGATTAAAGTCAAGTCAGGAAATTCAGATGCATAGAACAACTGGACGGTCATACCAAAAGCAAAGGGACTTTAAATGTGTATGCAGGTGAGGAGATTAAAGTCAAGTCAGGAAATTCAGATGCATAGAACAACTGGACGGTCATACCAAAAGCAAAGGGACTTTAAATGTGTATGCAGGTGAGGAGATTAAAGTCAAGTCAGGAAATTCAGATGCATAGAACAACTGGACGGTCATACCAAAAGCAAAGGGACTTTAAATGTGTATGCAGGTGAGGAGATTAAAGTCAAGTCAGGAAATTCAGATGCATAGAACAACTGGACGGTCATACCAAAAGCAAAGGGACTTTAAATGTGTATGCAGGTGAGGAGATTAAAGTCAAGTCAGGAAATTCAGATGCATAGAACAACTGGACGGTCATACCTGTGAATGAGACAGATGGATTGTCAGAATCAGAGATGAATGGGGACCATGGAGAGTTAGGCCATAGAATTACATTTCATTTCTGGTATATTTCTGACACTTATGAGGCACTTATCCAGAGGCACGCACACAGACCACGGTCATAGACCTAGTGCAGTACTTATATACATGTCTCATTGACCCAGATGAACATCAGCTGACCAGCAGGGGTGAGGCACATGAAAGAATTACAAACAGGTAGGAAGCACTCAAAGAAGAGAAAAAAAAAAACCAAACAGACAGGATTTAACTAATTATACAACAGTAAAACAGCAGGTTAGCATACCAAAAGCAAAGGGACTTTAAATGTGTATGCAGGTGAGGAGATTAAAGTCAAGTCAGGAAATTCAGATGCATAGAACAACTGGACGGTCATACCAAAAGCAAAGGGACTTTAAATGTGTATGCAGGTGAGGAGATTAAAGTCAAGTCAGGAAATTCAGATGCATAGAACAACTGGACGGTCATACCTGTGAATGAGACAGATGGATTGTCAGAATCAGAGATGAATGGGGACCATGGAGAGTTAGGCCATAGAATTACATTTCATTTCTGGTATATTTCTGACACTTATGAGGCACTTATCCAGAGGCACGCACACAGACCACGGTCATAGACCTAGTGCAGTACTTATATACATGTCTCATTGACCCAGATGAACATCAGCTGACCAGCAGGGGTGAGGCACATGAAAGAATTACAAACAGGTAGGAAGCACTCAAAGAAGAGAAAAAAAAACAACAAACAGACAGGATTTAACTAATTATACAACAGTAAAACAGCAGGTTAGCATACCAAAAGCAAAGGGACTTTAAATGTGTATGCAGGTGAGGAGATTAAAGTCAAGTCAGGAAATTCAGATGCATAGAACAACTGGATGGTCATACCAAAAGCAAAGGGACTTTAAATGTGTATGCAGGTGAGGAGATTAAAGTCAAGTCAGGAAATTCAGATGCATAGAACAACTGGACGGTCATACCAAAAGCAAAGGGACTTTAAATGTGTATGCAGGTGAGGAGATTAAAGTCAAGTCAGGAAATTCAGATGCATAGAACAACTGGACGGTCATACCTGTGAATGAGACAGATGGATTGTCAGAATCAGAGATGAATGGGGACCATGGAGAGTTAGGCCATAGAATTACATTTCATTTCTGGTATATTTCTGACACTTATGAGGCACTTATCCAGAGGCACGCACACAGACCACGGTCATAGACCTAGTGCAGTACTTATATACATGTCTCATTGACCCAGATGAACATCAGCTGACCAGCAGGGGTGAGGCACATGAAAGAATTACAAACAGGTAGGAAGCACTCAAAGAAGAGAAAAAAAAAAAACAAACAGACAGGATTTAACTAATTATACAACAGTAAAACAGCAGGTTAGCATACCAAAAGCAAAGGGACTTTAAATGTGTATGCAGGTGAGGAGATTAAAGTCAAGTCAGGAAATTCAGATGCATAGAACAACTGGACGGTCATACCAAAAGCAAAGGGACTTTAAATGTGTATGCAGGTGGGGAGATTAAAGTCAAGTCAGGAAATTCAGATGCATAGAACAACTGGACGGTCATACCAAAAGCAAAGGGACTTTAAATGTGTATGCAGGTGAGGAGATTAAAGTCAAGTCAGGAAATTCAGATGCATAGAACAACTGGACGGTCATACCTGTGAATGAGACAGATGGATTGTCAGAATCAGAGATGAATGGGGACCATGGAGAGTTAGGCCATAGAATTACATTTCATTTCTGGTATATTTCTGACACTTATGAGGCACTTATCCAGAGGCACGCACACAGACCACGGTCATAGACCTAGTGCAGTACTTATATACATGTCTCATTGACCCAGATGAACATCAGCTGACCAGCAGGGGTGAGGCACATGAAAGAATTACAAACAGGTAGGAAGCACTCAAAGAAGAGAAAAAAAAAAACCAAACAGACAGGATTTAACTAATTATACAACAGTAAAACAGCAGGTTAGCATACCAAAAGCAAAGGGACTTTAAATGTGTATGCAGGTGAGGAGATTAAAGTCAAGTCAGGAAATTCAGATGCATAGAACAACTGGACGGTCATACCAAAAGCAAAGGGACTTTAAATGTGTATGCAGGTGAGGAGATTAAAGTCAAGTCAGGAAATTCAGATGCATAGAACAACTGGACGGTCATACCTGTGAATGAGACAGATGGATTGTCAGAATCAGAGATGAATGGGGACCATGGAGAGTTAGGCCATAGAATTACATTTCATTTCTGGTATATTTCTGACACTTATGAGGCAGTTATCCAGAGGCACGCACACAGACCACGGTCATAGACCTAGTGCAGTACTTATATACATGTCTCATTGACCCAGATGAACATCAGCTGACCAGCAGGGGTGAGGCACATGAAAGAATTACAAACAGGTAGGAAGCACTCAAAGAAGAGAAAAAAAAAAAACAAACAGACAGGATTTAACTAATTATACAACAGTAAAACAGCAGGTTAGCATACCAAAAGCAAAGGGACTTTAAATGTGTATGCAGGTGAGGAGATTAAAGTCAAGTCAGGAAATTCAGATGCATAGAACAACTGGACGGTCATACCAAAAGCAAAGGGACTTTAAATGTGTATGCAGGTGAGGAGATTAAACTCAAAGCAGGAAATTCAGATGCATAGAACAACTGGACGGTCATACCAAAAGCAAAGGGACTTTAAATGTGTATGCAGGTGAGGAGATTAAAGTCAAGTCAGGAAATTCAGATGCATAGAACAACTGGACGGTCATACCTGTGAATGAGACAGATGGATTGTCAGAATCAGAGATGAATGGGGACCATGGAGAGTTAGGCCATAGAATTACATTTCATTTCTGGTATATTTCTGACACTTATGAGGCACTTATCCAGAGGCACGCACACAGACCACGGTCATAGACCTAGTGCAGTACTTATATACATGTCTCATTGACCCAGATGAACATCAGCTGACCAGCAGGGGTGAGGCACATGAAAGAATTACAAACAGGTAGGAAGCACTCAAAGAAGAGAAAAAAAAAAACCAAACAGACAGCATTTAACTAATTATACAACAGTAAAACAGCAGGTTAGCATACCAAAAGCAAAGGGACTTTAAATGTATATGCAGGTGAGGAGATTAAACTCAAAGCAGGAAATTCAGATGCATACAACAACTGGACGGTCATACCAAAAGCAAAGGGACTTTAAATGTGTATGCAGGTGGGGAGATTAAAGTCAAGTCAGGAAATTCAGATGCATAGAACAACTGGACGGTCATACCTGTGAATGAGACAGATGGATTGTCAGAATCAGAGATGAATGGGGACCATGGAGAGTTAGGCCATAGAATTACATTTCATTTCTGGTATATTTCTGACACTTATGAGGCACTTATCCAGAGGCACGCACACAGACCACGGTCATAGACCTAGTGCAGTACTTATATACATGTCTCATTGACCCAGATGAACATCAGCTGACCAGCAGGGGTGAGGCACATGAAAGAATTACAAACAGGTAGGAAGCACTCAAAGAAGAGAAAAAAAAAAAACAAACAGACAGGATTTAACTAATTATACAACAGTAAAACAGCAGGTTAGCATACCAAAAGCAAAGGGACTTTAAATGTATATGCAGGTGAGGAGATTAAACTCAAAGCAGGAAATTCAGATGCATAGAACAACTGGACGGTCATACCAAAAGCAAAGGGACTTTAAATGTGTATGCAGGTGAGGAGATTAAAGTCAAGTCAGGAAATTCAGATGCATAGAACAACTGGACGGTCATACCAAAAGCAAAGGGACTTTAAATGTGTATGCAGGTGAGGAGATTAAAGTCAAGTCAGGAAATTCAGATGCATAGAACAACTGGACGGTCATACCAAAAGCAAAGGGACTTTAAATGTGTATGCAGGTGAGGAGATTAAAGTCAAGTCAGGAAATTCAGATGCATAGAACAACTGGACGGTCATACCAAAAGCAAAGGGACTTTAAATGTGTATGCAGGTGAGGAGATTAAAGTCAAGTCAGGAAATTCAGATGCATAGAACAACTGGACGGTCATACCAAAAGCAAAGGGACTTTAAATGTGTATGCAGGTGAGGAGATTAAAGTCAAGTCAGGAAATTCAGATGCATAGAACAACTGGACGGTCATACCTGTGAATGAGACAGATGGATTGTCAGAATCAGAGATGAATGGGGACCATGGAGAGTTAGGCCATAGAATTACATTTCATTTCTGGTATATTTCTGACACTTATGAGGCACTTATCCAGAGGCACGCACACAGACCACGGTCATAGACCTAGTGCAGTACTTATATACATGTCTCATTGACCCAGATGAACATCAGCTGACCAGCAGGGGTGAGGCACATGAAAGAATTACAAACAGGTAGGAAGCACTCAAAGAAGAGAAAAAAAAAAACCAAACAGACAGGATTTAACTAATTATACAACAGTAAAACAGCAGGTTAGCATACCAAAAGCAAAGGGACTTTAAATGTGTATGCAGGTGAGGAGATTAAAGTCAAGTCAGGAAATTCAGATGCATAGAACAACTGGACGGTCATACCAAAAGCAAAGGGACTTTAAATGTGTATGCAGGTGAGGAGATTAAAGTCAAGTCAGGAAATTCAGATGCATAGAACAACTGGACGGTCATACCTGTGAATGAGACAGATGGATTGTCAGAATCAGAGATGAATGGGGACCATGGAGAGTTAGGCCATAGAATTACATTTCATTTCTGGTATATTTCTGACACTTATGAGGCACTTATCCAGAGGCACGCACACAGACCACGGTCATAGACCTAGTGCAGTACTTATATACATGTCTCATTGACCCAGATGAACATCAGCTGACCAGCAGGGGTGAGGCACATGAAAGAATTACAAACAGGTAGGAAGCACTCAAAGAAGAGAAAAAAAAACAACAAACAGACAGGATTTAACTAATTATACAACAGTAAAACAGCAGGTTAGCATACCAAAAGCAAAGGGACTTTAAATGTGTATGCAGGTGAGGAGATTAAAGTCAAGTCAGGAAATTCAGATGCATAGAACAACTGGATGGTCATACCAAAAGCAAAGGGACTTTAAATGTGTATGCAGGTGAGGAGATTAAAGTCAAGTCAGGAAATTCAGATGCATAGAACAACTGGACGGTCATACCAAAAGCAAAGGGACTTTAAATGTGTATGCAGGTGAGGAGATTAAAGTCAAGTCAGGAAATTCAGATGCATAGAACAACTGGACGGTCATACCTGTGAATGAGACAGATGGATTGTCAGAATCAGAGATGAATGGGGACCATGGAGAGTTAGGCCATAGAATTACATTTCATTTCTGGTATATTTCTGACACTTATGAGGCACTTATCCAGAGGCACGCACACAGACCACGGTCATAGACCTAGTGCAGTACTTATATACATGTCTCATTGACCCAGATGAACATCAGCTGACCAGCAGGGGTGAGGCACATGAAAGAATTACAAACAGGTAGGAAGCACTCAAAGAAGAGAAAAAAAAAAAACAAACAGACAGGATTTAACTAATTATACAACAGTAAAACAGCAGGTTAGCATACCAAAAGCAAAGGGACTTTAAATGTGTATGCAGGTGAGGAGATTAAAGTCAAGTCAGGAAATTCAGATGCATAGAACAACTGGACGGTCATACCAAAAGCAAAGGGACTTTAAATGTGTATGCAGGTGGGGAGATTAAAGTCAAGTCAGGAAATTCAGATGCATAGAACAACTGGACGGTCATACCAAAAGCAAAGGGACTTTAAATGTGTATGCAGGTGAGGAGATTAAAGTCAAGTCAGGAAATTCAGATGCATAGAACAACTGGACGGTCATACCTGTGAATGAGACAGATGGATTGTCAGAATCAGAGATGAATGGGGACCATGGAGAGTTAGGCCATAGAATTACATTTCATTTCTGGTATATTTCTGACACTTATGAGGCACTTATCCAGAGGCACGCACACAGACCACGGTCATAGACCTAGTGCAGTACTTATATACATGTCTCATTGACCCAGATGAACATCAGCTGACCAGCAGGGGTGAGGCACATGAAAGAATTACAAACAGGTAGGAAGCACTCAAAGAAGAGAAAAAAAAAAACCAAACAGACAGGATTTAACTAATTATACAACAGTAAAACAGCAGGTTAGCATACCAAAAGCAAAGGGACTTTAAATGTGTATGCAGGTGAGGAGATTAAAGTCAAGTCAGGAAATTCAGATGCATAGAACAACTGGACGGTCATACCAAAAGCAAAGGGACTTTAAATGTGTATGCAGGTGAGGAGATTAAAGTCAAGTCAGGAAATTCAGATGCATAGAACAACTGGACGGTCATACCTGTGAATGAGACAGATGGATTGTCAGAATCAGAGATGAATGGGGACCATGGAGAGTTAGGCCATAGAATTACATTTCATTTCTGGTATATTTCTGACACTTATGAGGCAGTTATCCAGAGGCACGCACACAGACCACGGTCATAGACCTAGTGCAGTACTTATATACATGTCTCATTGACCCAGATGAACATCAGCTGACCAGCAGGGGTGAGGCACATGAAAGAATTACAAACAGGTAGGAAGCACTCAAAGAAGAGAAAAAAAAAAAACAAACAGACAGGATTTAACTAATTATACAACAGTAAAACAGCAGGTTAGCATACCAAAAACAAAGGGACTTTAAATGTGTATGCAGGTGAGGAGATTAAAGTCAAGTCAGGAAATTCAGATGCATAGAACAACTGGACGGTCATACCAAAAGCAAAGGGACTTTAAATGTGTATGCAGGTGAGGAGATTAAAGTCAAGTCAGGAAATTCAGATGCATAGAACAACTGGACGGTCATACCTGTGAATGAGACAGATGGATTGTCAGAATCAGAGATGAATGGGGACCATGGAGAGTTAGGCCATAGAATTACATTTCATTTCTGGTATATTTCTGACACTTATGAGGCACTTATCCAGAGGCACGCACACAGACCACGGTCATAGACCTAGTGCAGTACTTATATACATGTCTCATTGACCCAGATGAACATCAGCTGACCAGCAGGGGTGAGGCACATGAAAGAATTACAAACAGGTAGGAAGCACTCAAAGAAGAGAAAAAAAAAAACCAAACAGACAGGATTTAACTAATTATACAACAGTAAAACAGCAGGTTAGCATACCAAAAGCAAAGGGACTTTAAATGTGTATGCAGGTGAGGAGATTAAAGTCAAGTCAGGAAATTCAGATGCATAGAACAACTGGACGGTCATACCAAAAGCAAAGGGACTTTAAATGTGTATGCAGGTGAGGAGATTAAAGTCAAGTCAGGAAATTCAGATGCATAGAACAACTGGACGGTCATACCTGTGAATGAGACAGATGGATTGTCAGAATCAGAGATGAATGGGGACCATGGAGAGTTAGGCCATAGAATTACATTTCATTTCTGGTATATTTCTGACACTTATGAGGCACTTATCCAGAGGCACGCACACAGACCACGGTCATAGACCTAGTGCAGTACTTATATACATGTCTCATTGACCCAGATGAACATCAGCTGACCAGCAGGGGTGAGGCACATGAAAGAATTACAAACAGGTAGGAAGCACTCAAAGAAGAGAAAAAAAAAAAACAAACAGACAGGATTTAACTAATTATACAACAGTAAAACAGCAGGTTAGCATACCAAAAGCAAAGGGACTTTAAATGTGTATGCAGGTGAGGAGAATAAAGTCAAGTCAGGAAATTCAGATGCATAGAACAACTGGACGGTCATACCAAAAGCAAAGGGACTTTAAATGTGTATGCAGGTGAGGAGATTAAAGTCAAGTCAGGAAATTCAGATGCATAGAACAACTGGACGGTCATACCAAAAGCAAAGGGACTTTAAATGTGTATGCAGGTGAGGAGATTAAAGTCAAGTCAGGAAATTCAGATGCATAGAACAACTGGACGGTCATACCTGTGAATGAGACAGATGGATTGTCAGAATCAGAGATGAATGGGGACCATGGAGAGTTAGGCCATAGAATTACATTTCATTTCTGGTATATTTCTGACACTTATGAGGCACTTATCCAGAGGCACGCACACAGACCACGGTCATAGACCTAGTGCAGTACTTATATACATGTCTCATTGACCCAGATGAACATCAGCTGACCAGCAGGGGTGAGGCACATGAAAGAATTACAAACAGGTAGGAAGCACTCAAAGAAGAGAAAAAAAAAAAACAAACAGACAGGATTTAACTAATTATACAACAGTAAAACAGCAGGTTAGCATACCAAAAGCAAAGGGACTTTAAATGTGTATGCAGGTGAGGAGATTAAAGTCAAGTCAGGAAATTCAGATGCATAGAACAACTGGACGGTCATACCAAAAGCAAAGGGACTTTAAATGTGTATGCAGGTGAGGAGATTAAAGTCAAGTCAGGAAATTCAGATGCATAGAACAACTGGACGGTCATACCTGTGAATGAGACAGATGGATTGTCAGAATCAGAGATGAATGGGGACCATGGAGAGTTAGGCCATAGAATTACATTTCATTTCTGGTATATTTCTGACACTTATGAGGCACTTATCCAGAGGCACGCACACAGACCACGGTCATAGACCTAGTGCAGTACTTATATACATGTCTCATTGACCCAGATGAACATCAGCTGACCAGCAGGGGTGAGGCACATGAAAGAATTACAAACAGGTAGGAAGCACTCAAAGAAGAGAAAAAAAAAAAACAAACAGACAGGATTTAACTAATTATACAACAGTAAAACAGCAGGTTAGCATACCAAAAGCAAAGGGACTTTAAATGTGTATGCAGGTGAGGAGATTAAAGTCAAGTCAGGAAATTCAGATGCATAGAACAACTGGACGGTCATACCAAAAGCAAAGGGACTTTAAATGTGTATGCAGGTGAGGAGATTAAAGTCAAGTCAGGAAATTCAGATGCATAGAACAACTGGACGGTCATACCTGTGAATGAGACAGATGGATTGTCAGAATCAGAGATGAATGGGGACCATGGAGAGTTAGGCCATAGAATTACATTTCATTTCTGGTATATTTCTGACACTTATGAGGCACTTATCCAGAGGCACGCACACAGACCACGGTCATAGACCTAGTGCAGTACTTATATACATGTCTCATTGACCCAGATGAACATCAGCTGACCAGCAGGGGTGAGGCACATGAAAGAATTACAAACAGGTAGGAAGCACTCAAAGAAGAGAAAAAAAAAAAACAAACAGACAGGATTTAACTAATTATACAACAGTAAAACAGCAGGTTAGCATACCAAAAGCAAAGGGACTTTAAATGTGTATGCAGGTGAGGAGATTAAAGTCAAGTCAGGAAATTCAGATGCATAGAACAACTGGACGGTCATACCAAAAGCAAAGGGACTTTAAATGTGTATGCAGGTGAGGAGATTAAAGTCAAGTCAGGAAATTCAGATGCATAGAACAACTGGACGGTCATACCTGTGAATGAGACAGATGGATTGTCAGAATCAGAGATGAATGGGGACCATGGAGAGTTAGGCCATAGAATTACATTTCATTTCTGGTATATTTCTGACACTTATGAGGCACTTATCCAGAGGCACGCACACAGACCACGGTCATAGACCTAGTGCAGTACTTATATACATGTCTCATTGACCCAGATGAACATCAGCTGACCAGCAGGGGTGAGGCACATGAAAGAATTACAAACAGGTAGGAAGCACTCAAAGAAGAGAAAAAAAAAAAACAAACAGACAGGATTTAACTAATTATACAACAGTAAAACAGCAGGTTAGCATACCAAAAGCAAAGGGACTTTAAATGTGTATGCAGGTGAGGAGATTAAAGTCAAGTCAGGAAATTCAGATGCATAGAACAACTGGACGGTCATACCAAAAGCAAAGGGACTTTAAATGTGTATGCAGGTGAGGAGATTAAAGTCAAGTCAGGAAATTCAGATGCATAGAACAACTGGACGGTCATACCTGTGAATGAGACAGATGGATTGTCAGAATCAGAGATGAATGGGGACCATGGAGAGTTAGGCCATAGAATTACATTTCATTTCTGGTATATTTCTGACACTTATGAGGCACTTATCCAGAGGCACGCACACAGACCACGGTCATAGACCTAGTGCAGTACTTATATACATGTCTCATTGACCCAGATGAACATCAGCTGACCAGCAGGGGTGAGGCACATGAAAGAATTACAAACAGGTAGGAAGCACTCAAAGAAGAGAAAAAAAAAAAACAAACAGACAGGATTTAACTAATTATACAACAGTAAAACAGCAGGTTAGCATACCAAAAGCAAAGGGACTTTAAATGTGTATGCAGGTGAGGAGATTAAAGTCAAGTCAGGAAATTCAGATGCATAGAACAACTGGACGGTCATACCTGTGAATGAGACAGATGGATTGTCAGAATCAGAGATGAATGGGGACCATGGAGAGTTAGGCCATAGAATTACATTTCATTTCTGGTATATTTCTGACACTTATGAGGCACTTATCCAGAGGCACGCACACAGACCACGGTCATAGACCTAGTGCAGTACTTATATACATGTCTCATTGACCCAGATGAACATCAGCTGACCAGCAGGGGTGAGGCACATGAAAGAATTACAAACAGGTAGGAAGCACTCAAAGAAGAGAAAAAAAAAAACCAAACAGACAGGATTTAACTAATTATACAACAGTAAAACAGCAGGTTAGCATACCAAAAGCAAAGGGACTTTAAATGTGTATGCAGGTGAGGAGATTAAAGTCAAGTCAGGAAATTCAGATGCATAGAACAACTGGACGGTCATACCAAAAGCAAAGGGACTTTAAATGTGTATGCAGGTGAGGAGATTAAAGTCAAGTCAGGAAATTCAGATGCATAGAACAACTGGACGGTCATACCTGTGAATGAGACAGATGGATTGTCAGAATCAGAGATGAATGGGGACCATGGAGAGTTAGGCCATAGAATTACATTTCATTTCTGGTATATTTCTGACACTTATGAGGCACTTATCCAGAGGCACGCACACAGACCACGGTCATAGACCTAGTGCAGTACTTATATACATGTCTCATTGACCCAGATGAACATCAGCTGACCAGCAGGGGTGAGGCACATGAAAGAATTACAAACAGGTAGGAAGCACTCAAAGAAGAGAAAAAAAAAAAACAAACAGACAGGATTTAACTAATTATACAACAGTAAAACAGCAGGTTAGCATACCAAAAGCAAAGGGACTTTAAATGTGTATGCAGGTGAGGAGAATAAAGTCAAGTCAGGAAATTCAGATGCATAGAACAACTGGACGGTCATACCAAAAGCAAAGGGACTTTAAATGTGTATGCAGGTGAGGAGATTAAAGTCAAGTCAGGAAATTCAGATGCATAGAACAACTGGACGGTCATACCAAAAGCAAAGGGACTTTAAATGTGTATGCAGGTGAGGAGATTAAAGTCAAGTCAGGAAATTCAGATGCATAGAACAACTGGACGGTCATACCTGTGAATGAGACAGATGGATTGTCAGAATCAGAGATGAATGGGGACCATGGAGAGTTAGGCCATAGAATTACATTTCATTTCTGGTATATTTCTGACACTTATGAGGCACTTATCCAGAGGCACGCACACAGACCACGGTCATAGACCTAGTGCAGTACTTATATACATGTCTCATTGACCCAGATGAACATCAGCTGACCAGCAGGGGTGAGGCACATGAAAGAATTACAAACAGGTAGGAAGCACTCAAAGAAGAGAAAAAAAAAAAACAAACAGACAGGATTTAACTAATTATACAACAGTAAAACAGCAGGTTAGCATACCAAAAGCAAAGGGACTTTAAATGTGTATGCAGGTGAGGAGATTAAAGTCAAGTCAGGAAATTCAGATGCATAGAACAACTGGACGGTCATACCAAAAGCAAAGGGACTTTAAATGTGTATGCAGGTGAGGAGATTAAAGTCAAGTCAGGAAATTCAGATGCATAGAACAACTGGACGGTCATACCTGTGAATGAGACAGATGGATTGTCAGAATCAGAGATGAATGGGGACCATGGAGAGTTAGGCCATAGAATTACATTTCATTTCTGGTATATTTCTGACACTTATGAGGCACTTATCCAGAGGCACGCACACAGACCACGGTCATAGACCTAGTGCAGTACTTATATACATGTCTCATTGACCCAGATGAACATCAGCTGACCAGCAGGGGTGAGGCACATGAAAGAATTACAAACAGGTAGGAAGCACTCAAAGAAGAGAAAAAAAAAAACAAACAGACAGGATTTAACTAATTATACAACAGTAAAACAGCAGGTTAGCATACCAAAAGCAAAGGGACTTTAAATGTGTATGCAGGTGAGGAGATTAAAGTAAAGTCAGGAAATTCAGATGCATAGAACAACTGGACGGTCATACCTGTGAATGAGACAGATGGATTGTCAGAATCAGAGATGAATGGGGACCATGGAGAGTTAGGCCATAGAATTACATTTCATTTCTGGTATATTTCTGACACTTATGAGGCACTTATCCAGAGGCACGCACACAGACCACGGTCATAGACCTAGTGCAGTACTTATATACATGTCTCATTGACCCAGATGAACATCAGCTGACCAGCAGGGGTGAGGCACATGAAAGAATTACAAACAGGTAGGAAGCACTCAAAGAAGAGAAAAAAAAAAAACAAACAGACAGGATTTAACTAATTATACAACAGTAAAACAGCAGGTTAGCATACCAAAAGCAAAGGGACTTTAAATGTGTATGCAGGTGAGGAGATTAAAGTCAAGTCAGGAAATTCAGATGCATAGAACAACTGGACGGTCATACCTGTGAATGAGACAGATGGATTGTCAGAATCAGAGATGAATGGGGACCATGGAGAGTTAGGCCATAGAATTACATTTCATTTCTGGTATATTTCTGACACTTATGAGGCACTTATCCAGAGGCACGCACACAGACCACGGTCATAGACCTAGTGCAGTACTTATATACATGTCTCATTGACCCAGATGAACATCAGCTGACCAGCAGGGGTGAGGCACATGAAAGAATTACAAACAGGTAGGAAGCACTCAAAGAAGAGAAAAAAAAAAAACAAACAGACAGGATTTAACTAATTATACAACAGTAAAACAGCAGGTTAGCATACCAAAAGCAAAGGGACTTTAAATGTGTATGCAGGTGAGGAGATTAAAGTCAAGTCAGGAAATTCAGATGCATAGAACAACTGGACGGTCATACCTGTGAATGAGACAGATGGATTGTCAGAATCAGAGATGAATGGGGACCATGGAGAGTTAGGCCATAGAATTACATTTCATTTCTGGTATATTTCTGACACTTATGAGGCACTTATCCAGAGGCACGCACACAGACCACGGTCATAGACCTAGTGCAGTACTTATATACATGTCTCATTGACCCAGATGAACATCAGCTGACCAGCAGGGGTGAGGCACATGAAAGAATTACAAACAGGTAGGAAGCACTCAAAGAAGAGAAAAAAAAAAAACAAACAGACAGGATTTAACTAATTATACAACAGTAAAACAGCAGGTTAGCATACCAAAAGCAAAGGGACTTTAAATGTGTATGCAGGTGAGGAGATTAAAGTCAAGTCAGGAAATTCAGATGCATAGAACAACTGGACGGTCATACCAAAAGCAAAGGGACTTTAAATGTGTATGCAGGTGAGGAGATTAAAGTCAAGTCAGGAAATTCAGATGCATAGAACAACTGGACGGTCATACCTGTGAATGAGACAGATGGATTGTCAGAATCAGAGATGAATGGGGACCATGGAGAGTTAGGCCATAGAATTACATTTCATTTCTGGTATATTTCTGACACTTATGAGGCACTTATCCAGAGGCACGCACACAGACCACGGTCATAGACCTAGTGCAGTACTTATATACATGTCTCATTGACCCAGATGAACATCAGCTGACCAGCAGGGGTGAGGCACATGAAAGAATTACAAACAGGTAGGAAGCACTCAAAGAAGAGAAAAAAAAAAAACAAACAGACAGGATTTAACTAATTATACAACAGTAAAACAGCAGGTTAGCATACCAAAAGCAAAGGGACTTTAAATGTGTATGCAGGTGAGGAGATTAAAGTCAAGTCAGGAAATTCAGATGCATAGAACAACTGGACGGTCATACCTGTGAATGAGACAGATGGATTGTCAGAATCAGAGATGAATGGGGACCATGGAGAGTTAGGCCATAGAATTACATTTCATTTCTGGTATATTTCTGACACTTATGAGGCACTTATCCAGAGGCACGCACACAGACCACGGTCATAGACCTAGTGCAGTACTTATATACATGTCTCATTGACCCAGATGAACATCAGCTGACCAGCAGGGGTGAGGCACATGAAAGAATTACAAACAGGTAGGAAGCACTCAAAGAAGAGAAAAAAAAAAAACAAACAGACAGGATTTAACTAATTATACAACAGTAAAACAGCAGGTTAGCATACCAAAAGCAAAGGGACTTTAAATGTGTATGCAGGTGAGGAGATTAAAGTCAAGTCAGGAAATTCAGATGCATAGAACAACTGGACGGTCATACCTGTGAATGAGACAGATGGATTGTCAGAATCAGAGATGAATGGGGACCATGGAGAGTTAGGCCATAGAATTACATTTCATTTCTGGTATATTTCTGACACTTATGAGGCACTTATCCAGAGGCACGCACACAGACCACGGTCATAGACCTAGTGCAGTACTTATATACATGTCTCATTGACCCAGATGAACATCAGCTGACCAGCAGGGGTGAGGCACATGAAAGAATTACAAACAGGTAGGAAGCACTCAAAGAAGAGAAAAAAAAAAAACAAACAGACAGGATTTAACTAATTATACAACAGTAAAACAGCAGGTTAGCATACCAAAAGCAAAGGGACTTTAAATGTGTATGCAGGTGAGGAGATTAAAGTCAAGTCAGGAAATTCAGATGCATAGAACAACTGGACGGTCATACCAAAAGCAAAGGGACTTTAAATGTGTATGCAGGTGAGGAGATTAAAGTCAAGTCAGGAAATTCAGATGCATAGAACAACTGGACGGTCATACCTGTGAATGAGACAGATGGATTGTCAGAATCAGAGATGAATGGGGACCATGGAGAGTTAGGCCATAGAATTACATTTCATTTCTGGTATATTTCTGACACTTATGAGGCACTTATCCAGAGGCACGCACACAGACCACGGTCATAGACCTAGTGCAGTACTTATATACATGTCTCATTGACCCAGATGAACATCAGCTGACCAGCAGGGGTGAGGCACATGAAAGAATTACAAACAGGTAGGAAGCACTCAAAGAAGAGAAAAAAAAAAAACAAACAGACAGGATTTAACTAATTATACAACAGTAAAACAGCAGGTTAGCATACCAAAAGCAAAGGGACTTTAAATGTGTATGCAGGTGAGGAGATTAAAGTCAAGTCAGGAAATTCAGATGCATAGAACAACTGGACGGTCATACCAAAAGCAAAGGGACTTTAAATGTGTATGCAGGTGAGGAGATTAAAGTCAAGTCAGGAAATTCAGATGCATAGAACAACTGGACGGTCATACCTGTGAATGAGACAGATGGATTGTCAGAATCAGAGATGAATGGGGACCATGGAGAGTTAGGCCATAGAATTACATTTCATTTCTGGTATATTTCTGACACTTATGAGGCACTTATCCAGAGGCACGCACACAGACCACGGTCATAGACCTAGTGCAGTACTTATATACATGTCTCATTGACCCAGATGAACATCAGCTGACCAGCAGGGGTGAGGCACATGAAAGAATTACAAACAGGTAGGAAGCACTCAAAGAAGAGAAAAAAAAAAACAAACAGACAGGATTTAACTAATTATACAACAGTAAAACAGCAGGTTAGCATACCAAAAGCAAAGGGACTTTAAATGTGTATGCAGGTGAGGAGATTAAAGTCAAGTCAGGAAATTCAGATGCATAGAACAACTGGACGGTCATACCTGTGAATGAGACAGATGGATTGTCAGAATCAGAGATGAATGGGGACCATGGAGAGTTAGGCCATAGAATTACATTTCATTTCTGGTATATTTCTGACACTTATGAGGCACTTATCCAGAGGCACGCACACAGACCACGGTCATAGACCTAGTGCAGTACTTATATACATGTCTCATTGACCCAGATGAACATCAGCTGACCAGCAGGGGTGAGGCACATGAAAGAATTACAAACAGGTAGGAAGCACTCAAAGAAGAGAAAAAAAAAAAACAAACAGACAGGATTTAACTAATTATACAACAGTAAAACAGCAGGTTAGCATACCAAAAGCAAAGGGACTTTAAATGTGTATGCAGGTGAGGAGATTAAAGTCAAGTCAGGAAATTCAGATGCATAGAACAACTGGACGGTCATACCTGTGAATGAGACAGATGGATTGTCAGAATCAGAGATGAATGGGGACCATGGAGAGTTAGGCCATAGAATTACATTTCATTTCTGGTATATTTCTGACACTTATGAGGCACTTATCCAGAGGCACGCACACAGACCACGGTCATAGACCTAGTGCAGTACTTATATACATGTCTCATTGACCCAGATGAACATCAGCTGACCAGCAGGGGTGAGGCACATGAAAGAATTACAAACAGGTAGGAAGCACTCAAAGAAGAGAAAAAAAAAAAACAAACAGACAGGATTTAACTAATTATACAACAGTAAAACAGCAGGTTAGCATACCAAAAGCAAAGGGACTTTAAATGTGTATGCAGGTGAGGAGATTAAAGTCAAGTCAGGAAATTCAGATGCATAGAACAACTGGACGGTCATACCTGTGAATGAGACAGATGGATTGTCAGAATCAGAGATGAATGGGGACCATGGAGAGTTAGGCCATAGAATTACATTTCATTTCTGGTATATTTCTGACACTTATGAGGCACTTATCCAGAGGCACGCACACAGACCACGGTCATAGACCTAGTGCAGTACTTATATACATGTCTCATTGACCCAGATGAACATCAGCTGACCAGCAGGGGTGAGGCACATGAAAGAATTACAAACAGGTAGGAAGCACTCAAAGAAGAGAAAAAAAAAAAACAAACAGACAGGATTTAACTAATTATACAACAGTAAAACAGCAGGTTAGCATACCAAAAGCAAAGGGACTTTAAATGTGTATGCAGGTGAGGAGATTAAAGTCAAGTCAGGAAATTCAGATGCATAGAACAACTGGACGGTCATACCAAAAGCAAAGGGACTTTAAATGTGTATGCAGGTGAGGAGATTAAAGTCAAGTCAGGAAATTCAGATGCATAGAACAACTGGACGGTCATACCTGTGAATGAGACAGATGGATTGTCAGAATCAGAGATGAATGGGGACCATGGAGAGTTAGGCCATAGAATTACATTTCATTTCTGGTATATTTCTGACACTTATGAGGCACTTATCCAGAGGCACGCACACAGACCACGGTCATAGACCTAGTGCAGTACTTATATACATGTCTCATTGACCCAGATGAACATCAGCTGACCAGCAGGGGTGAGGCACATGAAAGAATTACAAACAGGTAGGAAGCACTCAAAGAAGAGAAAAAAAAAAACCAAACAGACAGGATTTAACTAATTATACAACAGTAAAACAGCAGGTTAGCATACCAAAAGCAAAGGGACTTTAAATGTGTATGCAGGTGAGGAGATTAAAGTCAAGTCAGGAAATTCAGATGCATAGAACAACTGGACGGTCATACCAAAAGCAAAGGGACTTTAAATGTGTATGCAGGTGGGGAGATTAAAGTCAAGTCAGGAAATTCAGATGCATAGAACAACTGGACGGTCATACCTGTGAATGAGACAGATGGATTGTCAGAATCAGAGATGAATGGGGACCATGGAGAGTTAGGCCATAGAATTACATTTCATTTCTGGTATATTTCTGACACTTATGAGGCACTTATCCAGAGGCACGCACACAGACCACGGTCATAGACCTAGTGCAGTACTTATATACATGTCTCATTGACCCAGATGAACATCAGCTGACCAGCAGGGGTGAGGCACATGAAAGAATTACAAACAGGTAGGAAGCACTCAAAGAAGAGAAAAAAAAAAAACAAACAGACAGGATTTAACTAATTATACAACAGTAAAACAGCAGGTTAGCATACCAAAAGCAAAGGGACTTTAAATGTGTATGCAGGTGAGGAGATTAAAGTCAAGTCAGGAAATTCAGATGCATAGAACAACTGGACGGTCATACCAAAAGCAAAGGGACTTTAAATGTGTATGCAGGTGAGGAGATTAAACTCAAAGCAGGAAATTCAGATGCATAGAACAACTGGACGGTCATACCAAAAGCAAAGGGACTTTAAATGTGTATGCAGATGAGGAGATTAAAGTCAAGTCAGGAAATTCAGATGCATAGAACAACTGGACGGTCATACCTGTGAATGAGACAGATGGATTGTCAGAATCAGAGATGAATGGGGACCATGGAGAGTTAGGCCATAGAATTACATTTCATTTCTGGTATATTTCTGACACTTATGAGGCACTTATCCAGAGGCACGCACACAGACCACGGTCATAGACCTAGTGCAGTACTTATATACATGTCTCATTGACCCAGATGAACATCAGCTGACCAGCAGGGGTGAGGCACATGAAAGAATTACAAACAGGTAGGAAGCACTCAAAGAAGAGAAAAAAAAAAACCAAACAGACAGCATTTAACTAATTATACAACAGTAAAACAGCAGGTTAGCATACCAAAAGCAAAGGGACTTTAAATGTGTATGCAGGTGAGGAGATTAAAGTCAAGTCAGGAAATTCAGATGCATAGAACAACTGGACGGTCATACCAAAAGCAAAGGGACTTTAAATGTGTATGCAGGTGAGGAGATTAAAGTCAAGTCAGGAAATTCAGATGCATAGAACAACTGGACGGTCATACCAAAAGCAAAGGGACTTTAAATGTGTATGCAGGTGAGGAGATTAAAGTCAAGTCAGGAAATTCAGATGCATAGAACAACTGGACGGTCATACCAAAAGCAAAGGGACTTTAAATGTGTATGCAGGTGAGGAGATTAAAGTCAAGTCAGGAAATTCAGATGCATACAACAACTGGACGGTCATACCAAAAGCAAAGGGACTTTAAATGTGTATGCAGGTGAGGAGATTAAAGTCAAGTCAGGAAATTCAGATGCATAGAACAACTGGACGGTCATACCTGTGAATGAGACAGATGGATTGTCAGAATCAGAGATGAATGGGGACCATGGAGAGTTAGGCCATAGAATTACATTTCATTTCTGGTATATTTCTGACACTTATGAGGCACTTATCCAGAGGCACGCACACAGACCACGGTCATAGACCTAGTGCAGTACTTATATACATGTCTCATTGACCCAGATGAACATCAGCTGACCAGCAGGGGTGAGGCACATGAAAGAATTACAAACAGGTAGGAAGCACTCAAAGAAGAGAAAAAAAAAAAACAAACAGACAGGATTTAACTAATTATACAACAGTAAAACAGCAGGTTAGCATACCAAAAGCAAAGGGACTTTAAATGTGTATGCAGGTGAGGAGATTAAAGTCAAAGCAGGAAATTCAGATGCATAGAACAACTGGACGGTCATACCAAAAGCAAAGGGACTTTAAATGTGTATGCAGGTGAGGAGATTAAAGTCAAGTCAGGAAATTCAGATGCATAGAACAACTGGACGGTCATACCTGTGAATGAGACAGATGGATTGTCAGAATCAGAGATGAATGGGGACCATGGAGAGTTAGGCCATAGAATTACATTTCATTTCTGGTATATTTCTGACACTTATGAGGCACTTATCCAGAGGCACGCACACAGACCACGGTCATAGACCTAGTGCAGTACTTATATACATGTCTCATTGACCCAGATGAACATCAGCTGACCAGCAGGGGTGAGGCACATGAAAGAATTACAAACAGGTAGGAAGCACTCAAAGAAGAGAAAAAAAAACAACAAACAGACAGGATTTAACTAATTATACAACAGTAAAACAGCAGGTTAGCATACCAAAAGCAAAGGGACTTTAAATGTGTATGCAGGTGAGGAGATTAAAGTCAAGTCAGGAAATTCAGATGCATAGAACAACTGGATGGTCATACCAAAAGCAAAGGGACTTTAAATGTGTATGCAGGTGAGGAGATTAAAGTCAAGTCAGGAAATTCAGATGCATAGAACAACTGGACGGTCATACCAAAAGCAAAGGGACTTTAAATGTGTATGCAGGTGAGGAGATTAAAGTCAAGTCAGGAAATTCAGATGCATAGAACAACTGGACGGTCATACCTGTGAATGAGACAGATGGATTGTCAGAATCAGAGATGAATGGGGACCATGGAGAGTTAGGCCATAGAATTACATTTCATTTCTGGTATATTTCTGACACTTATGAGGCACTTATCCAGAGGCACGCACACAGACCACGGTCATAGACCTAGTGCAGTACTTATATACATGTCTCATTGACCCAGATGAACATCAGCTGACCAGCAGGGGTGAGGCACATGAAAGAATTACAAACAGGTAGGAAGCACTCAAAGAAGAGAAAAAAAAAAACCAAACAGACAGGATTTAACTAATTATACAACAGTAAAACAGCAGGTTAGCATACCAAAAGCAAAGGGACTTTAAATGTGTATGCAGGTGAGGAGATTAAAGTCAAGTCAGGAAATTCAGATGCATAGAACAACTGGACGGTCATACCAAAAGCAAAGGGACTTTAAATGTGTATGCAGGTGAGGAGATTAAAGTCAAGTCAGGAAATTCAGATGCATAGAACAACTGGACGGTCATACCTGTGAATGAGACAGATGGATTGTCAGAATCAGAGATGAATGGGGACCATGGAGAGTTAGGCCATAGAATTACATTTCATTTCTGGTATATTTCTGACACTTATGAGGCAGTTATCCAGAGGCACGCACACAGACCACGGTCATAGACCTAGTGCAGTACTTATATACATGTCTCATTGACCCAGATGAACATCAGCTGACCAGCAGGGGTGAGGCACATGAAAGAATTACAAACAGGTAGGAAGCACTCAAAGAAGAGAAAAAAAAAAAACAAACAGACAGGATTTAACTAATTATACAACAGTAAAACAGCAGGTTAGCATACCAAAAACAAAGGGACTTTAAATGTGTATGCAGGTGAGGAGATTAAAGTCAAGTCAGGAAATTCAGATGCATAGAACAACTGGACGGTCATACCAAAAGCAAAGGGACTTTAAATGTGTATGCAGGTGAGGAGATTAAAGTCAAGTCAGGAAATTCAGATGCATAGAACAACTGGACGGTCATACCTGTGAATGAGACAGATGGATTGTCAGAATCAGAGATGAATGGGGACCATGGAGAGTTAGGCCATAGAATTACATTTCATTTCTGGTATATTTCTGACACTTATGAGGCACTTATCCAGAGGCACGCACACAGACCACGGTCATAGACCTAGTGCAGTACTTATATACATGTCTCATTGACCCAGATGAACATCAGCTGACCAGCAGGGGTGAGGCACATGAAAGAATTACAAACAGGTAGGAAGCACTCAAAGAAGAGAAAAAAAAAAACCAAACAGACAGGATTTAACTAATTATACAACAGTAAAACAGCAGGTTAGCATACCAAAAGCAAAGGGACTTTAAATGTGTATGCAGGTGAGGAGATTAAAGTCAAGTCAGGAAATTCAGATGCATAGAACAACTGGACGGTCATACCAAAAGCAAAGGGACTTTAAATGTGTATGCAGGTGAGGAGATTAAAGTCAAGTCAGGAAATTCAGATGCATAGAACAACTGGACGGTCATACCTGTGAATGAGACAGATGGATTGTCAGAATCAGAGATGAATGGGGACCATGGAGAGTTAGGCCATAGAATTACATTTCATTTCTGGTATATTTCTGACACTTATGAGGCACTTATCCAGAGGCACGCACACAGACCACGGTCATAGACCTAGTGCAGTACTTATATACATGTCTCATTGACCCAGATGAACATCAGCTGACCAGCAGGGGTGAGGCACATGAAAGAATTACAAACAGGTAGGAAGCACTCAAAGAAGAGAAAAAAAAAACCAAACAGACAGGATTTAACTAATTATACAACAGTAAAACAGCAGGTTAGCATACCAAAAGCAAAGGGACTTTAAATGTGTATGCAGGTGAGGAGATTAAAGTCAAGTCAGGAAATTCAGATGCATAGAACAACTGGACGGTCATACCAAAAGCAAAGGGACTTTAAATGTGTATGCAGGTGAGGAGATTAAAGTCAAGTCAGGAAATTCAGATGCATAGAACAACTGGACGGTCATACCTGTGAATGAGACAGATGGATTGTCAGAATCAGAGATGAATGGGGACCATAGAGAGTTAGGCCATAGAATTACATTTCATTTCTGGTATATTTCTGACACTTATGAGGCACTTATCCAGAGGCACGCACACAGACCACGGTCATAGACCTAGTGCAGTACTTATATACATGTCTCATTGACCCAGATGAACATCAGCTGACCAGCAGGGGTGAGGCACATGAAAGAATTACAAACAGGTAGGAAGCACTCAAAGAAGAGAAAAAAAAAAACAAACAGACAGGATTTAACTAATTATACAACAGTAAAACAGCAGGTTAGCATACCAAAAGCAAAGGGACTTTAAATGTGTATGCAGGTGAGGAGATTAAAGTCAAGTCAGGAAATTCAGATGCATAGAACAACTGGACGGTCATACCAAAAGCAAAGGGACTTTAAATGTGTATGCAGGTGAGGAGATTAAAGTCAAGTCAGGAAATTCAGATGCATAGAACAACTGGACGGTCATACCTGTGAATGAGACAGATGGATTGTCAGAATCAGAGATGAATGGGGACCATGGAGAGTTAGGCCATAGAATTACATTTCATTTCTGGTATATTTCTGACACTTATGAGGCACTTATCCAGAGGCACGCACACAGACCACGGTCATAGACCTAGTGCAGTACTTATATACATGTCTCATTGACCCAGATGAACATCAGCTGACCAGCAGGGGTGAGGCACATGAAAGAATTACAAACAGGTAGGAAGCACTCAAAGAAGAGAAAAAAAAAAAACAAACAGACAGGATTTAACTAATTATACAACAGTAAAACAGCAGGTTAGCATACCAAAAGCAAAGGGACTTTAAATGTGTATGCAGGTGAGGAGATTAAAGTCAAGTCAGGAAATTCAGATGCATAGAACAACTGGACGGTCATACCAAAAGCAAAGGGACTTTAAATGTGTATGCAGGTGAGGAGATTAAAGTCAAGTCAGGAAATTCAGATGCATAGAACAACTGGACGGTCATACCTGTGAATGAGACAGATGGATTGTCAGAATCAGAGATGAATGGGGACCATGGAGAGTTAGGCCATAGAATTACATTTCATTTCTGGTATATTTCTGACACTTATGAGGCACTTATCCAGAGGCACGCACACAGACCACGGTCATAGACCTAGTGCAGTACTTATATACATGTCTCATTGACCCAGATGAACATCAGCTGACCAGCAGGGGTGAGGCACATGAAAGAATTACAAACAGGTAGGAAGCACTCAAAGAAGAGAAAAAAAAAACCAAACAGACAGGATTTAACTAATTATACAACAGTAAAACAGCAGGTTAGCATACCAAAAGCAAAGGGACTTTAAATGTGTATGCAGGTGAGGAGATTAAAGTCAAGTCAGGAAATTCAGATGCATAGAACAACTGGACGGTCATACCAAAAGCAAAGGGACTTTAAATGTGTATGCAGGTGAGGAGATTAAAGTCAAGTCAGGAAATTCAGATGCATAGAACAACTGGACGGTCATACCTGTGAATGAGACAGATGGATTGTCAGAATCAGAGATGAATGGGGACCATGGAGAGTTAGGCCATAGAATTACATTTCATTTCTGGTATATTTCTGACACTTATGAGGCACTTATCCAGAGGCACGCACACAGACCACGGTCATAGACCTAGTGCAGTACTTATATACATGTCTCATTGACCCAGATGAACATCAGCTGACCAGCAGGGGTGAGGCACATGAAAGAATTACAAACAGGTAGGAAGCACTCAAAGAAGAGAAAAAAAAAAAACAAACAGACAGGATTTAACTAATTATACAACAGTAAAACAGCAGGTTAGCATACCAAAAGCAAAGGGACTTTAAATGTGTATGCAGGTGAGGAGATTAAAGTCAAGTCAGGAAATTCAGATGCATAGAACAACTGGACGGTCATACCAAAAGCAAAGGGACTTTAAATGTGTATGCAGGTGAGGAGATTAAAGTCAAGTCAGGAAATTCAGATGCATAGAACAACTGGACGGTCATACCAAAAGCAAAGGGACTTTAAATGTGTATGCAGGTGAGGAGATTAAAGTCAAGTCAGGAAATTCAGATGCATAGAACAACTGGACGGTCATACCAAAAGCAAAGTGTAATACTACTGTATGTTCTGGGGATTTCGATTGCGTTAGGGCAATGACAACAGAGACGAGTTCTTGGTACAAGATGTTATATAATATGTCACCACGGTAGATACACAACGGGAATAAACACAGTAAAACAACACACAAAACGGAGCGAAGGGGATTCCCGGGGCCACGCACCGGACTCCCCCAGGGAGACCACCAGAGCGAACCCCTGTACAGGGACTGTCCGGCAATCAACCCCGGAAGGCCTAAATGTGCGGCAGCCGGTACACAAGGGGCAAGTGGTATAGTCCAGGAGTGTCCGTACGGGATGATTGTCCAGAGTGGTTACGAACCGGGCAGAGTGCTGATCAAGACGGCAGACGGAGTCCGGGCACAGCTTGAAGAAAACCGGGTATGGTCCAGAGTCGGTCGGTAGAGTTTCAGGAGAATCCAAGGCAATCAGGAAGTAGAAACAGCAAAGCAGGAGCACACAGCAAGCAGTATACTCAGGCACTGGACTGGGCTGAGAGGCGGCCTTTTAAGCAGCTGGACAGGAAGTAGGGCAACAGAACCTTAAACTCCATGTTAACTGAGGGCAAGCTCATTCAAAAGAGAACTGGAAAACCTGGAAACCTGACATTACTCCCCCCCCAGAGACGGCCTCAGGACGGATCAGGGCCCGGCTTGTCCGGGAACCGTCGATGAAACTGAGCGATCTTCCGGGGTGCCCGAATGTTACCCACCGGTTCCCAGGAATCGTCCTCGGGGGCGTACCCCTGCCAACGTACCAGATATTGAAGCCGACGACGATGGAGCCGGGAGTCAATAATGTCCTCAACCACGAACTGCTCCTCGCCGTCGACCATCACAGGCGGAGGAGGAGGCACAACACGACCACGAAACGTATTAGGGGAGACAGGTTTGAGGAGAGACACATGAAAGACCGGGTGTACCTTTAGATGGTGCGGCAACCGTAGCCGACAGGCCACAGGGCTCACGATCCCGGTGATCTTAAACGGACCGATGAATTTTTGTCCCAGCTTCTGCGAAGGAACACCCAATCTCAGGTTTTTGGTGGATAACCATACAGAGTCCCCTACCTTGTACATGGGTGCCGGTTTCCGGTGAGTGTCTGCCGACCTCTTGTAACGCTCCTGGGCCGTAGCCACAGTGTCCTTTAGAACCTCCAGATTCTGTCGAAGCTCTGTCAATCTGTCCTCCACCGCCGGCACCGAAACCGCAACCGGTGACCTAGGCAAAACATTCGGATGATAACCCAAGTTAGCAAAAAAGGGCGTTACCTTAGTGGAGCTGCTCTGAGTGTTGTTATAGGAGAACTCCGCCAACGGAAGCATCTTCAACCAATCGTCTTGGAGATGGCTGACATAACATCGAAGGTATTGTTCCAGGGTTTGATTCGTCCGTTCGGTTTGCCCATTTGTCTGAGGATGGTATGCAGAAGACAAACAGACATCAATCTGGAGTGCCGTACAAAAGCCCTTCCAGAACCTAGACGTGAACTGCACGCCCCGGTCAGAGATGATCTCGTCTGGTACCCCATGCAATCGGAATACGTTCTGGATAACCAAATCCACTGTCTCTGCGGCTGAGGGAAGACCGGTACACGGAATGAAGTGAGCAGCTTTAGTCAATCGATCCACCACCACTAAGATGGTATTGTGCCCGCCTAAGACTGGTAACTCCACAATAAAATCCATGGAGATAGACCCCCAAGGGCGAGATGGCACGGGTAACGGTTGGAGGAGTCCCGTAGGAGCCACACGAGGGACCTTGCACCGGGCACAAACCACGCATGAGTGGACATAGTCCTTTACATCCTTTAGACAGGTAGGCCACCAGAAAAAACGGCTCAGAAATTCCTGCGTCTTCTGTACCCCCCTATGACCAGCCAACACGGAGTCATGGACCAACTTGAGAACCCGAAGTCTTACGGCCTCCGGGACATAAATGCGTCGCTCTCTCAACCACACACCATTCCGAAGAACAAGAGTTACATCATTCGGGGGGGCAGCAAGAAATACGTCACCATCATAGGCCAGCTTGATGTCCTTCCACAAGTCCTGGTCCTGGATTACTCCAACGAAATTGGCATCCGATAACACGGTCTGAGACGGGGTTCCAGGCACGGAGTCCACGGCGTGGATTCGGGACAAGGCATCGGCTTTCCCATTACGTGAACCTGGACGGTATGTAACGACAAAATTGAATTGGTTAAGAAATAGGCTCCAACGGGCTTGCCGTGGAGACAGGCACCTGGCAGACTTAAGAAATTCCAGATTACGATGATCTGTGAGTACTATCACTTGCTGCGCGGCTCCCTGTAAGTGGTGTCTCCATTCCTTGAAAGCGGAAATAATCGCTAACAATTCCTTGTCCGCAATGTCATAGTTCCTTTCTGCAGGGGACAACCGGCGGGAAAAGAAAGCACACGGATGTAAGAGACTCTTGTCCCCAGTCCTTTGAGAAAGGATGGCCCCTAATGCGTAGTCGGAAGCGTCGACTTCCACGATAAAGGGAAGTGCGGGATTCGGATGTACCAATATAGGCGCTGAGGTAAAACAAACCTTGAGACGATGGAAGGCTTCCTGGGCCTGGGCGGACCACACAAACTTCTGTCCTTTCTTGGTTAACAGAGTGATGGGACGAACGATTTCTGAAAAATTACGGATAAAACGTCGGTAAAAGTTGGCAAAACCGACAAAGCGTTGTACCTCTTTGACGTTACCCGGTTCCGGCCAGTCCAGAATTGCTTGTATCTTGCCAGACTCCATGTTCAGTCCCTGAGGAGAGATGACATACCCTAAGAATTGTATCTGTGAGCAATGGAATTCGCATTTCTCCAGTTTAATGTACAGGTGATTTTCCCTCAGCCGGGTAAGTACGGTCTTGACGTGCTCCTGGTGTTCCTGTAAGGAATCAGAAAAGATTAGGATATCGTCCAGATAAATCACCATGAATTGGTCCATGATATCCCTAAAAATATCGTTAACTAGATGTTGGAAAGCCGCGGGAGCGTTACAAAGTCCAAAAGGCATCACTAGGTACTCAAAATGTCCATACCGACATCGGAACGCGGTCTTCCACTCGTCTCCGGGACGTATGCGAAGTAGATTATATGCCCCACGGAGATCCAATTTGGTGAATATTTTTGCCTGTTGGACCCTCTCCAATAGCTCAAAAATCAACGGTAACGGATACCGGTTCCGGATGGTTATTTTATTCAGTTCCCGGTAGTCAATACAGGGTCTCAGAGTCCCCTCTTTCTTTTTCACGAAAAAGATGGGTGCCCCTGCTGGTGAGGTAGACGGGCGAATAAATCCCTTGGCTAGGCTCTCATCAATGTATTCTTTTAGTGCTTCTAGCTCAGGTGCCGCCAACGGGTAGACATGGCCAAACGGAATCTCCGCCCCTGGAAGTAAGTCTATGGGGCAATCATACGGTCTATGCGGGGGAAGCCGATCGGCTTTTCTTTTGTCGCATATGTCAGCAAAGTCATCATAAACCGGGGGTAGAACAGGTACCTGTACAGTGCCCTCCGCATTCGGTGTTACTGGAACCGGAACAGTTGGACTAATGGTCGGACCACTCTGCGGTGGGAAGGTTATTTCCTTAGTTTCCCAATCGATGACCGGATTCGTAGACCGTAGCCACGGAATACCTAAAATAATCGGAAAATGAGGAGAAGAAATTATCATGAAAACAAGGGTCTCCTGCTGACCTGGCTTCATCACGCATTCTAGCGGTACTGTTTCCCGATCCACTGGTCCAGAGCTTAACGGAGATCCGTCTACCGTCTCCATGGTAACCGGTGAGGATCTTTGCTGAGTACGGATACCGTGTTTCCTGGCAAAAGAGGAGTCCATGAAATTTCCCCCTGCCCCAGAATCTATCATTGCAGAGGTAGGTATTAGATGCCCCTCCCACCGGATCTGAATGGGGAGCGAGCAATGGGTATATTTCCCTTCTGAGTCCTTCGGTGAGGTTGACATTACAGTCAAGGGAAATACCGCATCCAAGTGCCCACTTGCCTCAGAGATATCGGACTCTGCGTCCGTGTTGTCACACTCTGCCATGGCTGCCAATACCTTATTTGGGCGATTCGGACGTTTCGGGCAGTCGATCAAGAAATGATCCGATTGACCGCAATAGAAACACAAACGCTCACGGAGCCGGTGTTCGCGACGTTCGTTGGTCTCTCGCTTTTGCAGAGAGTCCACTTGCATAGGAACGTCCTCGGCCTCCCGTGGTGTCCTGAGAGCGGGTTCTCTAGAAGGAAATGCAAAGTTGTTTACACGGTTTACAGCTGCCCATTTTTCCTGTCTACGCTCCGTCAAGCGGGTATCAATACGCACACAGTGCTGGAGAAACAGTTCAAAATCCCCTGGAGATTCGGAACGAGCTAACTCGTCCTTGATGGTACCGGACAAACCTTTTCTGAATACAGACAATAATGCATTGTTTCCCCAGTCGGTGTCTACCACTAACTTCTTGAACTCAGTGGCGTATTCAACGACAGAACGCTTTCCCTGACGTAAGGAAAGGAGAGCCGATTCAGCGGTAGCACGGCGATTCGGATCATCAAACATTTGCGCCATTGCGTTCAGAAAGTCATCCAGGTGATTTAAACGGATGTCCCGATTCTCTATCATAGGATTAGCCCAAGCCAGTGCTCGTGAGGTTAATAACATGATTATACATAACACTTTGGACCGGTCAGAACGGTAATAATCAGCATGTACATCAAAAAACAGTATACATTGGTTCACAAATCCACGAAACTGACTACGATCACCATTGAAACGGAATGGGGGTAACCTAGGCATACCGGCAGCTGATACGGACGTAGTGGGGCCGGCTTCCTGAGCCTCCACTCTGACTTGCAAGTCCTGTATAGCCGGACCCAGTACCTGGTGATCATGGCCCAGCTGTGCCTCCACATCTCTGAGTTTAGTTTGCACCACCTCCATCTCCTGCTGCAAGGAGTTGATCATGGAAAAGAGCTGATCTACTCGTGTCTCAGTCATTGCCCCAGCGAAATCCTCTTATGGCCTGAGTATAATGTAATACTACTGTATGTTCTGGGGATTTCGATTGCGTTAGGGCAATGACAACAGAGACGAGTTCTTGGTACAAGATGTTATATAATATGTCACCACGGTAGATACACAACGGGAATAAACACAGTAAAACAACACACAAAACGGAGCGAAGGGGATTCCCGGGGCCACGCACCGGACTCCCCCAGGGAGACCACCAGAGCGAACCCCTGTACAGGGACTGTCCGGCAATCAACCCCGGAAGGCCTAAATGTGCGGCAGCCGGTACACAAGGGGCAAGTGGTATAGTCCAGGAGTGTCCGTACGGGATGATTGTCCAGAGTGGTTACGAACCGGGCAGAGTGCTGATCAAGACGGCAGACGGAGTCCGGGCACAGCTTGAAGAAAACCGGGTATGGTCCAGAGTCGGTCGGTAGAGTTTCAGGAGAATCCAAGGCAATCAGGAAGTAGAAACAGCAAAGCAGGAGCACACAGCAAGCAGTATACTCAGGCACTGGACTGGGCTGAGAGGCGGCCTTTTAAGCAGCTGGACAGGAAGTAGGGCAACAGAACCTTAAACTCCATGTTAACTGAGGGCAAGCTCATTCAAAAGAGAACTGGAAAACCTGGAAACCTGACACAAAGGGACTTTAAATGTGTATGCAGGTGAGGAGATTAAAGTCAAGTCAGGAAATTCAGATGCATAGAACAACTGGACGGTCATACCAAAAGCAAAGGGACTTTAAATGTGTATGCAGGTGAGGAGATTAAAGTCAAGTCAGGAAATTCAGATGCATAGAACAACTGGACGGTCATACCTGTGAATGAGACAGATGGATTGTCAGAATCAGAGATGAATGGGGACCATAGAGAGTTAGGCCATAGAATTACATTTCATTTCTGGTATATTTCTGACACTTATGAGGCACTTATCCAGAGGCACGCACACAGACCACGGTCATAGACCTAGTGCAGTACTTATATACATGTCTCATTGACCCAGATGAACATCAGCTGACCAGCAGGGGTGAGGCACATGAAAGAATTACAAACAGGTAGGAAGCACTCAAAGAAGAGAAAAAAAAAAAACAAACAGACAGGATTTAACTAATTATACAACAGTAAAACAGCAGGTTAGCATACCAAAAGCAAAGGGACTTTAAATGTGTATGCAGGTGAGGAGATTAAAGTCAAGTCAGGAAATTCAGATGCATAGAACAACTGGACGGTCATACCAAAAGCAAAGGGACTTTAAATGTGTATGCAGGTGAGGAGATTAAAGTCAAGTCAGGAAATTCAGATGCATAGAACAACTGGACGGTCATACCAAAAGCAAAGGGACTTTAAATGTGTATGCAGGTGAGGAGATTAAAGTCAAGTCAGGAAATTCAGATGCATAGAACAACTGGACGGTCATACCTGTGAATGAGACAGATGGATTGTCAGAATCAGAGATGAATGGGGACCATGGAGAGTTAGGCCATAGAATTACATTTCATTTCTGGTATATTTCTGACACTTATCTACCTGGACTCATTACAGATAAGTCTTGTATTTGTACCCTGCTGGCTGCTTCCAATTTTACTTGTTGTTTTCTGTTTAGGTACAAAGGCTTATTTTCTGATTTTGCTTGTGTGGAGTCTGGGTGGAGTTGGATCATTCCCTGCTGGGAATGTCTGTGTACCTTGCTTCATTTTCTGCAGTATATTTTGTTTTGTCATGCCTGGTACTGTTTTCAGTCCCTCCTCTATATTAGTGTTTTGCTTGGATCCCAGTAACACCAGAGTACTGATATAGTGGGGGCAGAGTCCGTTTCGACTCAGTATTTTTCTATATTAGGCGTGTTGGTATTTTCTAGGGTTTTTACGGCTGCAGACAGTGCTCTTTTCTATCCTTATCTATTTAGATAGTTTGGGCCTCATCTTTGCTGAATCTGTCTTCTTCCTGTGTATTGTGTTTTCCTACATCACCATAATCTTTATATGTGGGGGGCTGTCTATATCTTTGGGGGACTGCTCCGAGGCAGATTAGCTTTTCTTGTATTTCTCTCTGTAGGAATAATTAGTTCTCTGGCTGTGTCGAGGTGACCAGGTCATCGTAGGCACGTCCCACGGCTACTTCTAGTTGAGTGTCAGCATGAGGTCTGCAGTCTGCTAAGATTCCAACCACTCTGGTAACATTCTGGGTTTCCCAGGTTTTTGTCCTTTTTTCTGATCCTCCTCGGTCACTTAATCATAACAGTCCACCCTCCTACTATACTGAGCATTCCCATTATTTAGAGACTCCACCCTCCTACCATATAAAGCATGCCCATAATTTAGAGTCCACCTTCCTACTATACAGAGCATGCCCATTATTCACAGACTCCACCCATCTACTAAACAAGGAAAATGCCCATTATTCAGAGACTCCACCCTCCTACTATGTAGAGCATGCCCATTATTCATAGACTCCACCCTCCCACTATGCAGAGCATGCCCATTATTAAGAGCGTCCACCCTCCTACTATGTAGAGCATGCCCATTATTCATAGACTCCACCCTCCTACTATATAGAGCATGCCCATTATTCAGAGACTCCACCCTCCTACTATACAGAGCATGCCAATTATTCAGAGAGTCCATCCTCCTACTATGTAGATCATGCCCATTATTCACAAACTCCACCCTCCTACTATATTGAGCATGTCCATTAATCAGAGACTCCACCCTCCTACTATACAGAGCATACCCAATAATAAGAGCGTCCACCCTCCTATCATACAGAGCATGCCCATAATTTAGAGTCCACCCTCCTACTATACAGAGCATGGCCATTATTCACAGACTCCACCCTTCTACTATACAAAGCATGCCCATTAATCAGAGCGTCCACCCTCCTACTATACAGAGCATGGCCATTATTCAGAGACTCCACCCTCCTACCATACAGAGCATGCCCATTATTCAGAGCGTCCACCCTCCTACTATACTGAGCATGCCCATTATTCAGAGACTCCACCCTCCTACTATGTAGAGCATGCCCATTATTCAGAGACTCCACCCTCTCACTATACAGAGCATGCCCATTATTCAGAGACTCCACCCTCCTATGTAGAGCATGCCCATTATTCAGAGACTCCACCCTCTCACTATACAGAGCATGCCCATTATTCAGAGACTCCACTCTCCTACTATGTAGAGCATGCCCAATATTCAGAAACTCCACCCTCTGACTATGCAGAGCATGCCCATTATTCAGAGACTCCACCCTTATACTGTACAGAGCATGCCCATTATTCAGAGACTCCACCCTCCTACTATATTGAGTATGCCCATTATTCTTAAAAGATTACCCTTCTGGTCGTATAGAGCATATCCGTTACTCCTGCTGCACAGAGAAAGTCCACTTTTAATAAGGTTCTCTGCAAAATAACCCCAAAGTCAGTAACCCCAGCAGTAGGTGATGCATCGCCCCATCAGTTTCACAGGTGAAGAATCTCTGCAGAATATCTTCCCCTGAATTAGTCATGAGCAGAATTAACAAATTTCATACTTTTCAGCTGAACTCTCCCAAATTTCCCTCTGTTTAGTGTCTGCAAAGGGGTTTTCTCCGAGTCTTGACATAACATCACCCCATTAGGGCTCTTCAGGAAATGTGCACATGTAGCGCCCAGAGAAGGGGGCACTCGGTCCCGGGCGGTAACAAATAGGAATGTCCCTCTGGTGGCCGTTGCCCGATCCCGTGCCCTGGACCCCTTTTTGTTAATGGGGAGTATTTACAGGGGAGATAATAGTTTTTGTCATGTGACGCCACCTGCGGGTTGTGCTTAGGGTTGGAGAACCGCCACTGCTGAATGTGGGTACTCCCAGAGCTGATGGTAGTGGCAGCTGTGATGGTAGGCCCTCCGCAGGTAGGGCTGTGCCTGGGAGATGTTACAGGGTAATAATGGAGACCACACCAGGTTGTCTTTAATAGTCCCTACTCACTGTGGACCCAGGAGTTGCTGGTTCAGGTCCCAGGAAGACCAGTGCCAATATAGTGACCCAGGTTGCTCTGTCCCCGGCACTCTCTGTAGATTGAGTCCCCGTTGCGTGGAGCGTTTGGGAACCCCTTTTGGGGTACAGTCTCCTTCTTCGTATGGCGGGTAGTGTGTACCTTGCGGGGAGGTAAGTGTCCGAACCCCGATCCTAGTTTACTGCTGATGCCCCCGGATTATTTGGTTTGGTGAAGTCCGTGAAGGTGTCCTCACCGGGCAGGTATTTGCCAAACAGTCTGAAACTTGCGCTTGACCAAGGGCCCTGTGCCCCGTTCGTGCTCCGGTCCCAGCAGTATCTCGGTACCCGTCCTGGCGACCTCTCTCCTGTGCCCCCGGGGTCATCCTTACACGGACCCAGCTCAGGCACGTCCGCACACCTCTCCTGTGTGCTCCCTTCTCCTGACTGACCGCTGACCCCTCCCACCAGGTTGGCTATATCCAGGGGCTCGTACACATGGCGACCATCCCCTCACATTGTTAACCTTCTATGCCCGGTGTGGAGACGAGAACTAAGATTTAGATTGTGTGTAGGTGGAATCGGCACTGGTACTCCAGATCCCAGGGGGGTAGGTCCTGCATCCCCAAGAGGATGCAGTTCCTTGTAGTGCCCTGGGGGTCTCAGGGGCGCTACACACACAACTTTTTTTTTTCAGGTGAGCAAAACTGTAAAAGTTCTCAAGTGACAACTGCTTCAAGAAATGCTGATTTTTTTTTCTTCTTATAGCCTCCTTTTGTGCCTTTTTCGGGTGTTTTCTGAAGTGGTTTGTAAACGTATTTACTTGATGTTTTCTTGAGCCTTTCTTGGGGGGTCTCTATTCCTCCGAGGATAGGTAAAGGCTTGTTATAATAATAAAGTACAAATCTTCTGCCGCCTCTTCTGTATTTACGTGACTTCAGCTGAAGATGAGCACTTGTGTTTTATGAGACGCGATGCGCCTCTTGCAGCTCATGTGACCCCGCGGCTCTCCTGCCTGCGTTCTGGGCGAACTGCCTGCGATAATCTAGCTGACAGACTCACCAGCGTCTGACTGATTCATTACATGCCCACTCGAGTCCCTGAACTGCTTCACAGAAGGAGATTTCACTATCAATGCAAAAAGACACAAAACAATTAACCTGAATAAATACACTGCCTTGTAAAAGTTTTCATACCCCGTGATCTTTTCCACATTTTTTCATGTTAGGTCACTTGCATAAGTTGAGCATTTTGTGATTTTTTTTCTCTCAATATTTGTAAGCTAAAACCAGGAGTGGGTAAAAAGCGCAGGAGAGGTGCCCGTGTTTCTATTATACTTTTCCTCTGAATGTTCCACCTCTGGTTTTGGTTTAAAAATACTGAAATAAAAAACTTAACAAATACTCAACATGTGCACGTGAGCTTATTGGGCTTTTAGCTCCATCTATCTTCCCATTACCTCTAAGCAGCTTCCCTGCCCCTGCTGAAGAAAAGCCTCCCCACCTCAGGATCCTGCCTCCATCATGTGTGACGGTGGGGATGGTGTTTTCTGGGTGATATGCAGTGTTAGTTTTCCTCCAGGATTGCCCTGTATTAATCTCTATCCATCTTCCCATCACCTCTGACCAGCTTCCCTGCCTCTGCTGAAGAAAACCTCCCCACAGCAGAATGCTGCCTCCACCATGTGTAACGGTGGGGATGGTGTTTTCTGGGTGATGTGCAGTGTTAGTTTTCCTCCAGGATTGCACTGTATTTATCTCCATCCATCTTCCCATCACCTCTGACCAGCTTCCCTGCCTCTGCTGAAGAAAAGCCTCCCCACAGCAGAATGCTGCCTCCACCATGTGTAACGGTGGGGATGGTGTGTTCTGGGTGATGTGCAGTGTTAGTTTTCCTCCAGGATTGCACTGTATTTATCTCCATCCATCTTCCCATCACCTCTGACCAGCTTCCCTGCCTCTGCTGAAGAAAAGCCTCCCCACAGCAGAATGCTGCCTCCACCATGTGTAACGGTGGGGATGGTGTTTTCTGGGTGATGTGCAGTGTTAGTTTTCCTCCAGGATTGCACTGTATTTATCTCCATCCATCTTCTCATCACCTCTGACCAGCTTCCCTGCCTCTGCTGAAGAAAAGCCTCCCCACAGCAGAATGCTGCCTCCACCATGTGTAACGGTGGGGATGGTGTTTTCTGGGTGATCAGCAGTGTTAGTTTTCCTCCACACATAGCGTTTTGTATTTAGCCCTAAGTGTTTTACTTTGGTCTCATCTGACCAGAACACCTTCTTCCACATGCTCGCTGTGTCCAGTACATGTTTTTATGTAAACTGCAAACAAGTCTTCCAATGGCTTCTTGCTTTCAAAAATGGCTTTCTTCTTGCCAGTCTTCCATAAAGACCCGATTTGGGGAGCATACGCGTAAAGGCTCATGCAAACAACCATATAAATCGGATGAGTGCTATCTGATAAAATGCGACAATGGGGATGGTGTTTTCTAGGTGATGTGCAGTGTTAGTTTTCCTCCAGGATTGTCCTATATTTCTCTCCATCCATCTTCCCATCACCTCTAACCAGCTTCTCTGCCCCTGCTGAATAAAAGCAGGGGAAGAAAGGGGAGTGTGGATCCAGCACCAATTCCAAATGATAAAATCCAAAATCACTTATGATTAAGGACTCTGTTTTTAATGTAAGGTCCGAAACGCGTCAAGTTTTCCATGCTTGCGTTATGAAGCCTGTTCATTTTTCTATTTTTTAAAGAAATTATTTAATAAAAATTTGGGATTTTATCATTTGGAATTGGTGCTGGATCCACCCTCCCCCTTCTTCCCCTTCAGTCTTCATCCCAGACTGGCCTGCCCAGCGGACCGCGTGCACCCCTTTAAGCCCTGGAATACACTTAATTAGGCGAGCTGAAATTTTCTCCTTTTCTCCTGCTGAAGAAAAACGTCCCCACAGCAGAATGCTGCCTCCACCATGTGTGACGGTGGGGATGCTGTTTTCTGGGTGATGTGTAGTGTTAGTTTTCCTCCAGGATTGCCCTGTATTTAGCTCCATCCATCTTCATATCACCTCTAACCAGCTTCCCCGCCTCTGCTGCAGAAAAGTCTCCCCACAGCAGGATGCTGCCACCACCATGTGTGACAGTGGGGGTGGTGTTTAACAGGGAGTTGTGCAGGGTGCTGTGATCTCTATTGCTCCTCCAGTGACCATGGGCCTCTCGGCTGTTTCTCTAATTAGTGCTCTCCTTCTGGGATGTCAGTTTCGGTGGACGACCATGGCTTGATAGGTTTGCAGTTCTGTCATACTACTTCCATTTTTGGATGATGTATTGAGCAGTGTGCTCCATGAGATGTTCAGGGCTTGGGTTACTTTATTTTATAACCTAACCCTACTTTACTCCTGACCACAACTTTATCCCTGACCTGTGTTGGTGAGTTCCTTGGTTTTTATGATGATGTTTGATCTCCAATGTTCTCAAACAAATCTCTGCACATAAGGAGCAGTATTTTAGTAGTTATACAGAGTGATTCTAAAAGATGCATGGGGTTTCAAAGCGGTATATTTAATGCACAATAGTGAATGGCATATGATAACAAACATAAACTCTCCAAGTTTAGCACATACTGTTCACAAATGTTGTATGTGTCCTCCTTTTATCATTTGACACACATCTATGCAGGCATCCAGTTGGATCCAAACATGCTGCAGCATGTCCCCGTCGATGGTCATTAGAGTGGCGGTAATGTGGTCCTGGCGCTCATCCATGCTGGTAATGGCAGCACGTAAACAATGCCTTCGTTGTACCCCAAAAGGAAGATGTATCATACTGTGAGATCAGGAGATCTGGGGTGCCATCTGAAGAGTAACAAGTCAACACCAGTACAGCGCCCAATCCACCGACAAAAATGAGGTAGAAGAAGTGCAGGAGGGAAGAGAATGCGTGCTGAGAAAATTTGTTGCTGGATATGGTCAGCTTTTAATAATTAGCCACATCTCATGCAGTGATGCAGTGACTACTTGGGTTCCGCCTGGAACAACGGAGCCCACAAACGAGCGCCGCAACACACAGGGTACATCGGGAACACGATACAATGGTGGGTTCTGGTGCTGAGGAGAGCGGAGCAGAGTTACCTCCTGCACTCACATGAGGCTGTGTAGGGGGGTTAGGGTTACACCCAACCCTGCTTGAAGTAGTAAACTGTAGGGCCACATATAACGTGTAATGCTGTGTAATGTTATAATATGTATGTGTGTCGCCCTGGACAAGCCAGGGGCCACAGAGAACAACACCACAACACACACCATGCTCCCTGCAGGCACATTAAGGTCAGACACAAAACCCTTGTTGCCTTCCTTCAGGGGCTGATGTCCACACCAGGGGGTGGAGCCAGGCGGTTGGTCTCCACCCACCGAGGAGTTCACAGTCCTGGAGGCGGGAAAACCAGCAGATAGAGTTTGGAAGGGAAAGAGAGCAGTTTGAGTAGTGGAAGTAGAAGGAGAAAAGTGACAGCAAAAGAGCCTGAAGAGCGTCCGGGTGTGTGCCCCGAGCGAGACAGCAAGGTTGGCAGACGGCGGTGACGATCTGCAGGAGTGGCCGATTGGAGTCTACCGTAAGGACCGCGGACGGGTGGTGGCCCGGCGGTACCGGACCGGTACACAAAGAGAAGCCAGCACCAGTGGCAGGGGCCTTTCGGACCCCGGCAAGGCTTGGAGTCGCCGTGAATTTGCCAAATCCGTCAGTGAAGGGGACCTCCTGGGTTTCCAAACAACTAAGTCCCGATTGAAGGCAACAGTCCGACCGAGTGAGAGGGACACCGCCAAGGCACCAGTTCCTCAGGGCCAGCGCCTGCGGGCAAAAAGGGGCTCCTCCGGCCCATATCCAAGTCGGGGAGCGGGTTACCGGTGGGAACCCATCGATACCAACATTACACAAGGTGCAGGGAAGAGACAGTCACCGCTAACTTGCAGGGAACAACAGCACCGCAGCCGTCCGAGGGACCCGTCCAACCAGCCGCTTGTTTTACCGTGAACTGTGTCATCATCATTGGGCTGAGTGAGTACCTCCGTGCCGTGCGGCACAGCGCTGCCCCTGCGACCCTGCACCTCATCAGGCCCCGCAACCCGCCTGCCATCCATCCCTACCCCATCACCGGGGCCCCGGGACAACAAACCCCCTTCCCACGGAGGGGAGAATAACAACCCAAGCTGCTCCCTATCACCGTCCCCGGGATCCCCATCCGGAGCAGCGGTGGTGTCACCAAAAATCACCACAACCGTGGGTGGCATCACGGACAATATTCCCAAAACCAAAACCACCCCCTTTTCACTCACGGGCGAGGAACGCCGCTCGAGACCCCGGGATCCGGCCCACCGCTCGAGCCACCGCCGAGCAGCAGCCGCAGCAGCGGCCGGACCCGAGCAGGGGGTGAGCGCAGCGTTGCCATCCTCCTCCCCGCCCGCGACATATGTATATTGTGTAATTTGTAAATGGCCACCAGGTGGCAGTGTAGTAGTATAGCTGTCCTGGCACCTGGGTGAGCAGAGAAAGAGTTAAGGAAGAGGAGGAGAGCAGGATATATAAAAGGGTGATATAGAGTCCCCGTGGAGAACTAGTGATAATGACCCCTATCAAGACTCTGACCCTAAGGGTCACCCCTGCGGCCGTGACACGTAGGATCCTCGTTGGACTGACTAACTATGTACTCCATACAGGGGTATAGTCTGACGGTCGGAGATCTGGTGTCCGTATTGACTGGCTCGGAAAACTCAAAGATTTCCTCACCTAACTGAAGGTCAGTGCGCCCTCAAGGAGTAGGGTATGGCTGGATCCTGGCCTGGGCATGGATGAGAGAGCCCTGTCAATTGTGGTCCCTCGTATGCATCAGTGTCCCCTGTGGGTTGGGTGAAGTGGCCCAACGGACTTAATGACCCGGTCGGTACCAGCGTGAAGTTGAGTGGAGGAATGAGAGGCGTCAGACACAACCCAGGTGCCTGGAACACGGACAGCTGCTAAATTGTATATGACATGTAGAAGTAGAAGGAACCCCTATGGGATGTGTACTGATACCGGGCCGGAGTAAGGAAGAAGTGGAAGAACAATAAAGTTTATGTATTTAGAAGAAAAGCTGCCTGTACTTTATTTACTGAGAGAGACAATGGTGTCGCCTGGACTGTTGTGGAGTTCTCCTGTGTGTGGTTCAGCGATGGGGAGGCGAGGGGTTACAGATGGCTGCACTGCGGTCTGCTGACCCCTGCAACCACGACTACTACCACTGCCTGTCCCGTGCCCTCCACCACAGCTGTTCCTGCACTCCCTACCATCCCTATACTAGTCCTTCCCCTCCTTGCCAATCACATGTGTGTCGGCCAGGGAATGGAGTACTCGAGATCGGGCAGTGTATAACTGGAGAAATGTCACTTTGGTGGCCGTTGCCCGGTTCCGTGCCCTGGGTGCTTTTTAATGGGGAGTATTTACAGGGGAGATTAAAGTCATTGGTGTGACGCCACCTGCGGGTTGCAGTTAATATGTGAAACCGCCGCTGCTGAATTGGTTTCCCCTAGGGCTGGTGGTGATTGCAGCTGTGGTGGTAGGCCCTTCGCAAGTAGGGCTGAGCCCGGGGAGATGTATGGTGGAGACGTTCGCTGTTGATGAGGGAGGCCACACCGTGGGTTGTAGTTAACAGTCTCTACTCACTATTGACCCTCGGACGGCTTGTTCAGGTCCCTGTAGTTCCAGTGCCAGTTGATGACTCGGTTGCTCTGTTCCCGCCACTCTCAGTGTAGTTGGGTCCCCGTAGCGTGGAGCGGTTTGGGGCCCGACTGTCCCTTTTTGTGGCAGTCTCCATCTCCGTACGGTGGGCAGTGTGGAACTTGTAGGGCCAGTCCGTGGTCTTGAACCCTGATCCTTGCTTTACTGCTGATGCCCCTAGATCTGTGGGTCAGTGAGGTCCCTGAAGGTCCCCTCACCATGCAGGTATTTGCCAGGCCGTCTGGAACTGTTACCTGACCTAGGACCCTGTGCCCCGTTGGTGCTCTGGTCCGAGTGGTACTTGGGTGTACCTGCTCTGGCGAGCACTCTCCTGTGCCTCAAGGCCACCGTTACACGACCCAGCTCTAGGCACGTCTTTCCACTTTCACTCACTACTACTGACTGCTTGTTGTTCCCTGGTCTGGTCTGGCTCTGCCCTCTGGGTGGCCATCCCCTTGTGTCCGACTAGCCAATTACCCCTGGTGTGGAGTGGTAACTAGGATTTTGGTGTGTCTAGGTGTTGCTGGAACTGGTGTTCCAGGTCCCTGTGGGTAGGCCCTGCATGCCTGTGAGGATGCAGTTCCTAGTAGTGCCCTGAGTGGCTCAGGGGTGCTACACGTGCCTAGGCCCTGGCTTAGAGATAAAAGATAAGCGGCAGATAGGGAGAGGGGATCATCTATAGGGATGTTATAATCCCCCATAATCTGAGTGAGAATGTCACAGGCTAGAAAGTGTGGAAGCTAGGTGGAAAAGTGATTGAGGAACTAATGGGGGGGCCTGAAGGGTGACACACAACCAAAAGTCTGGAAAAGGCTGGCAATGTGGACCTCAAAAGATGGGAAGATAAATAAGAGTGCAGGAGGGGTAACCTGAAAAGCATGCTTTTTTTAAAGGAACAGGCCAATACCTCCACCTGGTCTGCTGGTATGTGAAAATTTTAGGCCACCATACAAAAGTGGAGCATCGGCGGTGGTGTCCAACTGCTGGATCCAAGTCTCAGTAAAAGCCAGGAGGTTAGGGAAATTTGAAAGAAAAAAGTCATGGATGCAGGAGAGTTTGCTACCTGCTGCCTGTAAGTTCCAGACAGTAGTTAACCCCGTAACATTACGTCCTAAGGCATATAGGTATAATCACCTGCGGCTGCTGTGGGCAGCTGGCGGTGATCCACACATATATCAGCTGATTTCAACATCTGACATGGGTGCCTCACAGGCACGGGTTGATCGTCGATCCACTTACACCTGTTAACCCCGTGCTGTCAAAATGTGACAGCACAATTTAAATGCCCCTCGAGATAAATCTTTACTGACTCGGCTCCATCAGTGGCTCTGAGAGCCAGTGGTTACATGGTAGCACAGGCTCATGTGATGACTCCTGTAGCTCACATGACTCACTTCCTGTTTCACCCGGCCGAGTGCTGCCACTAACAAGAGGTGAGTATTTCTGGTGATCTCAGCTATGTAACTGTGATAAACAGAAATGAACAAGCGATCAGACTGCTGATCCTTATAGTTCCCTAGGGGGACTAGTAAAATAAAAAAAAAAGTAAATAAAAAGTTATAAAAAAATAAAAAAACTTTAAAAGTTCAAATCACCCCCCTTTCGCTCCATTGAAAATTAAAGGGTTAAAAAATAAAAAATATACATACACTTGGTATCGCTGCTTTCAGAAATGCCCGATCTATCAAAATATAAAATCAATTAATATGATCAGTAAACGGTGTAGCATCAAAAAAATTTCAAGCGCTAAAATTACGTTTTTTGGTCAGCCATCACTGAGCCATAGATCCAAAAAATGAGATCTCTACGGGTCATGGAAAATGGCGCAGAATATGCGCCACTTTTTTTGGACACATTTCTGAATTTGTTTTAATCCCTAAGATAAAATGAAACCTATACGTGTTTGGTGTCTACGAACTCGTACCCACCTGAGGAATCATACCCACACATCAATTTTACCATATAGTGAACACAGTGAATAAAATATCTCAAAAAGGATCATGCAATTGTACTTTTTTCTCCGGGGACGAACCTTCCTACTTACCAGTGAGACGTGCGCTCTGATAAATGGGGCTATGAGGCCTGTACTGGGGCGCGGGCTGATAGAAGCACAATACATATTTATCTACATCCATTGGCGTCTATATTGAGAAGAGAGGGAGGAAGGCAAGTGTTGGGATATTTTTTAATTTTTGTGCCTAAGCTCAAAGCCTGTTTGCATCTATAGAAAGGTATAATACCTCCTGTGAGAACTCAGCATCTGGCCACTTGTGTGTGTGAGGGGGGTGAAGTGTCCTTAATTAGGCCAGACAGATAGTTCAGCAAGGACCCAAGAAGGGGGACATTATTACATCATGAGCCCAGGATGGGGATATTATTATTGGAAGGGTCTCAGGCTGGGTGACACTATTAAAAGAAGGGCCAAGGAAGAGGACATTATTACAAGAAAGGTCCAGGATGGGAGACAGTATTAGAGCAAGGGCCAAAGCTGGGGAAATTATTACAGCAAAGGCCCAGGACCAAGGATAGTATTACAGCAAGGGCTCAGGATGGGGGACATACTACAGTAAGGGCTCAGGATGGGGGACATTAATACAAAAAGGGCCCAGGATGGAGGACCTTATTACAGCAAAGGTTCCGGATAGAGACATTATTACTGGAAGGGACTCAGGGTGGGGGCATTATTAATGAAAAAGGCCTAGAATGGGGACATTATTACAGCAAGAGCCCAGGATATGGGTCATTATTAAAGCAAAGGCTCAGGATTGAGGACCTTATTACAGCAAGGGCTCAAGATGGGGGACCTTATTACACCAAGAGCCAAGGATGGCGGATCTTATTACAGCAAAGGTTCAGAATGGAGACATTACTGGAAGGGGCCCAGGATGGAAGATATTATTACTGGAAAGGGCTTAGAATGGGGACATTATTACAGCAAGGGCCCAGGCTAAGGACATTAATACTGGAAGGTACCTGGTATGGAAGACTTTATCACAGCATGGACTCAAGATCTGGGACATTATTACAACAAGGGCAAAGGATGGAGGACCTTATTACAGCGAAGGTCCAGAATGGAGACATTACTACTGGATGAGGCCTATTATGGGGACATTATTACAGCATGGGCCCAGGATGGTAGACCGTATTACAGCAAGGGTCTAGGATGGGGGCATTATTACAACAAAGGCCCAGGATGGGGGACATTATTACCGCAAGGGCCAAGGACGGGGGACATTATTACAAGAAAGGCCCAGGATGGGGGACATTTTTACAACAAGGGCTCAGGATGGAGGACATTATTACAGCAAGTGTCAAGGACAGGGAAATTATTACAGCAAATTCCCAGGACCAAGGACATTATGACAGCAAGGGTCAAGGATAGAGGACCTTATTACAGCAAAGGCCCAGGTCAGGGAAATTATAAAAGCAAGGGCCCAGGATGGATACATTATTACAAGAAGGACCCAGGATGAGGGTCATTATTACAACAAGGGTCAAGGATAGAGGACCTTATTACAGCAAAGGCCCAGGACAGGGACATTATAACAGCAAGGACCTAGAATGGGGACATTATTACAGCAAGGACCCAGGATGGAGGACCTTGTACAGCAAAGGTCCAGTATGGAGACATGATTAGAACGAAGGCCCAGGACGGGTGACATTATTACTGGAAAGGGCCTAGAATGGGGTCATTATTACTGGAAGGGACCCAGGATCGAAGACTTTATCACAGCATGGATCTAAGATGGGGGACATTATTACAACAAGGGCCGAGTATGGGGACATTATTATTTGGAAGGGGCCAGGGTTGGGTGACATTATTACAAAAAGGGTCAAGAATGTCAGACATTATTACTACAAGAAGGGTCACAGGACAGGGAATGTTATTACAGGAAAGGGCCAGGTTTTTGATATTTCCATGTATTTGATAAAACTTTACTGATACAGTCATGTGCAGATTGATTGCGTTTTATACCTGCAGTTTTTACACAAGTAATGCAATTCTATGGGGAAAACACACACACACACACACACACACACACACACGCACACGCACGCACACACGCACGCACACACACGCACACACACACACGCACACACACACACACTATAGTCCATACTATAAAAATGTCAAATTAATAAATCCAAACAGTAAATTATCTTAAAAAAATTTTAGTTACTGCATCCCCCCCTCCCCCCACCCCATCCAAAAAAATATAAGAAAAGTGATAAAAATGTCATTTCTACCCAGAAATGGTATCGATAAAATGACAGCCCAGCTAGAGCCAAAAAAAAAACGCCCTAACGCAGCTCTATCTCCGGAACAATAAATAGTCTTTTGCTTTTTGACAATTTTTTTTAAAAAATTTTAACCACTAAAAAAATGAAAAAAAAAAATAAAAAAAAATCATAATATCATTTTTTTTTCTTTTTAACAAAGTCAAACCTTCCCAAAAAAGAAGGGGGGATTGTTTGTATTTCACTTCTCATGGAATTGTGTTACTCGTATTTTCCCCAAACATTATATGATAAAATGTAATTATTTATTAATAATAATAATAATAATAATAATAATAATAATAATAATATATTTCCTGGAGGAAGACAAGAAACAAAATGTAAGTAAAATTGTCAGCGTTATTAACTTTAAAATGAAATAAGATTACAGTATATTGATAATTCAGGACACGGAGCGTTTCGTACACACAGCGCCGCTCTGCTCGTACATTGGCCAATAAGTAGCGCCACCTGCTGGTAGGAGACGGATCCTGGAGAAAACAAACAGAACGTCATACAGCGTATATCTACAACGCATGCGCGGTCCAGGTCCGAGCGCTGTAATGGACGTGCGCACGCGCAGTGCAGCGTGATACAATGTAACTACTGAGGAGATGGGGCGCGCATGCGCAGTAAGGGGACAGGGAAGGAAAGACGAGTAGACGCTGACAGCTGAGGCTGTGGCCTGGTCCTGCGCACAGGAATGAAGAGAATGGCCGGGTTATAAGGGGGAGACCGGCTCTGCCTGCAGGATGGAGTTCGCTGAGCTTATCAAGACGCCCAGGGTGGATAAGGTGCTGCTTCACAGACCCTTCCACCCGACAGTGGGCGGTACCCTGTGTCTGACGGGTCACCACCTGATCCTGAGCTCCAGGCAGGACAACAGTGAGGAGCTGTGGCTGCTGCACTCCAACATCGACTCCATAGAGAAAAGGTGCAGTCCTGTCCGCCCGCCTACCCATCCGCCTGTCTATCCGCCCGCCTACCTATCCGCCTGTCTATCCGCCCGCCTACCCATCCGCCTGTCCATCCATCCGCCTACCTGTCTGCCTACCCATGCGTCCGTCTGCCCGCCTACCAGTCCGCTCGCCCGCCTACCCATCCGCCTGTCTATCCGCCCGCCTACCTGTCTGCCTACCCATCCGTCTGCCCGCCTACCAGTCCTCTCGCCCGCCTACCCGTCTGTCTTTCCACCTGCCTACCTGTCCGTCCGCCCACCTGCCTACCCATCATCCCGCCCCTCCGTCCGCCTACCCGTCCGTCCGTCCGCCCGTCCACCCATCCGTCTGTCTGCCCGTCAGTCCGCCTGCCCGTCCGTCCACCCGCTTGCCCGTCCGTCCGCCCGCCCGCCTACCCGTCCGTCTGCCCGACTACCCGTCCGTCCACCTACCCATCTCTCTATCCGCCCGTCCATCTGCCTATTTGTCCATCTGTCCATCCACCCAGCTTAGCCCCCCGTCCGTCCAACTATCCACCAATCCGTCTTGTCCATCTGCCTATCTGTTTGCCCATCCTCCAGTCTGTCCGTCTGTCTATCCTTATAAGTTTAGAGACACTGCAGCATTATACATGATGATGTACATTATGTGTTGGCGGCTCGTCACCGCTGTGTAATGGAGAATATTCATTCCCTGAGATGTTTGATTTTCTGGGACACTCCGGTTCCCTGATGACTTCTGCCCCCCCCACCCACTGTAGATCGTCAGCTCTTACAGGGTGGCTTTATTTTTGCTTTAATTGTTTTATTTTCTATAACTGTTACTTATGAATTATTGTATTGTATTGTATTGTATTGTAGAGCGCTGCGGAATATGTTGGCGCTATAGACATAAAGATGATGATGTTATTAGTAAATACTCCGCAGCACTTGTGCGTCCATGCTGAGGTCCTATAGACTGAGGGTTGTACGCACAGGACAGGGGCTGGTGCTAATCACCTTATCCCCTATCATCCCCATACCGTATAGTAAAATGCTAATTTTTATTTTTTCTTCCCATTCTCAGGTTTTTGGGGTCTTCTGGCACCATTACTATAAAATGTAAGGACCTGCGTATAATCCAGCTGGAGATCACGGGCATGGACGAGAGCCTGAATGTTGCCAGCTCCATAGAGGTGAGTCCTCGCTCCTTCCACAATATTGTAACACTCATCAATGGGCGATACCCGTCCATAGTCATCAGTTCACAAACATTAGCAGCTGCGGCTGGCACAGTGTGCTTCGGGGGCAAGGCTGCAGCCGGTGCGGTGGGAGGGAAGGCTGCAGACAGGAGGGTGTGGTGGGGAGAAGGCTGTGGCTGGAGCAGTGTGGTGAGAGGAAGGCTGCAACCGCTGCGGTGGGGGGGAAGGCTGCGGACGGGACGGGATGGGACGGTGCGGTGGGGGGAAGGCTGCGGACGGGACGGGACGGTGCGGTGGGGAGGAGGCTGCGGACGGGACGGTGCGGTGGGGAGGAGGCTGCGGACGGGACGGTGCGGTGGGGAGGAGGCTGCGGACGGGACGGTGCGGTGGGGAGAAGGCTGCGGACGGGACGGTGCGGTGGGGAGGAGGCTGCGGACGGGACGGTGCGGTGGGGGGAAGGCTGCGGACGGGATGGGACGGTGCGGTGGGGAGGAGGCTGTGGACGGGACGGGACGGTGCGGTGGGGAGGAGGCTGTGGACGGTGCGGTGGGGAGGAGGCTGTGGACGGTGCGGTGGGGAGGAGGCTGTGGACGGTGCGGTGGGGAGGAGGCTGCGGACGGTGCGGTGGGGAAGAGGCTGCGGACGGGACGATGCGGTGGGGAGGAGGCATAGTGCGATGGGGGGGAAGGCTGCGGCGGGGGAAGGCTGTGACTGGGGCGGTGCATTTGGGGGTAGGTTCTGGTCAGTGTCGGGAAATCGGAAAGTTGCTCAGCATTATGGCCGCTCCTTGCGCCCGGGAGGGGGGAAGGGAGGACAAATCTAAGCATGAAACTATATTTTGGAATGGAATAAATCACGATGGGGTGTAACTATATCTCGGTGGTGGGTTCCCCTGTAAGTCCTGGATCTTCTCATTCTATGGACACAGATATGTCCCTCTGATGTCGCGGCTCCTGGTGGATGTTATTTGTTGCCTCTTCTCTCCTCAGGCCTTATCCACACTGGACTCCATCACGCTGATGTACCCCTTCTTCTACCGTCCGATGTTCGAGGTGACGGAGGACGGATGGAGCTCTTTCCGTCCGGAGCAGGAGTTCGAGCTCCTCACTTCAGAGGTGACGTTTCCTCTCTCCTTTATTTCTGTTCTTATTTTCAAGGTCTCTGCTTGTTGTCTGTGAATAAGAACCTGCAAAAGCCGAAAACTGTAAGAGTAACATTTCTCCCAGCTGAGGCTTTGTATCCAGGACCCTAAAATGACTATCTTGTCTAAAGTCTAGGTTCTTTAGCTCATGTTTAGGCTGTAAACAATTAGATCAACCATCTATCCCCGGTGACAGTCATGTGGTTTCTGACAATAGAAGGTCATAGCATCTGGCTGCACAGAATGCTTCCTGCCTTTCCATTGTTCCTGCTGTCAGTATTCATTGGTATAGGATCTTTTTTGCTGGATTCATCTCCCCCTTCTGGACCCAGCAGGAGCTCGCCTTCCACCCTGTTACTGATCATCAGTATTCTCTTGGTGCTGATATACTTCTTCCTTCCTTGGACTAATGCTGGTGATATTTTCAGTTCATTCAAACCTTGGTTGCAAGCAGGTGGCTTGTACTCCTCTGTGGTATTGTTGCTGAAAACTTTGCTGAACATCTACCTGATTCATCCAATGATGTGTAGTTCATGCTTTTCCCGCATGTGTGTTTTCCTTGTGTCTTCTATAGTGTTAGTGGGGTTGATTAAGAGCTCATCCCATCCGTTCCCTATTTAGGATCCAGCACTAGGGATACTTAGGGTCAGGTTTTCGGCTCGGCACATAGGTTCCGCACCTATCTAGGGTGGTGACGGACCCCAGGGTCCTGCAGTAGGTTTGGTCAGGGGTCACCATATTCCCTTTCCAAGAGGTTTCCCGTCCCTTTCGCCATTCGCTTGGTAATTTCTTGTACCAGCAGCGTGGCACCATCAGCTGTGAGAAGTATTAGGTTCTGTTCATACACAATTTTCATTCTGCAGCGAAAAATTGTTCTCATGGCAGTAAAAAAAGCCTCTGACATGCTACAGATTACCGTATTTTTGGATTATAAAACGTACGTTTCCACCCAAAAATTTGGGCAAAAAATGAGGAGTGCGTCTTATAATCCGAATGTAGCTTACCGGGGGGGGGGGGTGAAGAATGATCACAGGAGGCAGGGGCAATGCTGCGGGCGGGTCCTGGGGCTCACTGCAAGCGGTAAGGATGGGGCCATCCTGAAAATATTGGTGGTGCGGACTTCAAATAATGGCGTCTGGAGTCGGTGCGTGCGCAGATTTAGCTCAAGATCTCATCTGTGCATGCACCATTTCCAGCCCATTGATCTCTCAGCAGTGGACTTAAGGAAAATGGCGCCCGGAGGTGGCGCGTGCGCAGATGAGATCTTGGCTTGTCATTAAGCTGATAGCTCAATCGACTCCGAGTGCCATTTTTTTTTTTTTTTTTTTTTTTTTTTTTTTTTTTAAGCCCTCTCCGCCAACAGTTTCTGGATGTTCCTGCCTCACAGCGCCCGCAGCGAGCATCTGGGACACCCGCCGCACCACCCGAAGGTTGCCCTACTCCACCACCGCCCCTGCCTCCTGTGACCCTGCTGCACTTCCACTGCTGCACTCACTCCCTCTCCCCAGTACCCCAAATTATAAGACTGGCCCCTTCTTTTTTTTTTTTTTTTTTATCTCTCCAAATTTGGGGTGTGTCTTATAATCCAGTGCGTCTTATAAACCAAAAAATACAGTATTTTCTGCACCAAATCTGCAAGGAAAAAATAAGTAACTTGCTCACAGCACTTCAGAATTCTCATTGACTTTGCTGGCATAAAGGTAGACATGCAGATTTGGGCCCCAATCTGCACCAAAAAACACACACCGCCGAAAACTGACAGTGATAATCCATTGCAATGGATTTTAACAACGCTCAAAGTACTAAAAGTTAATGTACCATATAGGAACTAAGTAAAAGAAATAAATTGTAAAAATATAAAAAAAAAAATAATGAATCCCAAAATAAAAAGCAAAAAAAAATGAAAACAAAAAAAAATTAAAGCAATAAATATGTATATTTATGTAAAAATAACCAAAAAAAGTTCACGTATTTGGTATCCCCGCATCCGGAATGATCCGATCTATAAAACTTGAACACTAGTTTAACCCCTTCAGTGAACACCGTAAAACAAACAAACACAAAGAAGGTGCAAAAAACTATGCTTTCTCATATCACCTGAAAAAAGTGGAATAAAACGCGATCAAAAAGTCACATGGAAATACAAATGGTATAGCTGGAAACATCATCTTGTCTCGCAAAAAACAAGCCGCCATACAGCTCCATTAGCGAAAAAATAAAATGCTATAGTTCTAAGAATACAGCAATGCAAAAACATTTTTTTTTTTTTTTTTTTATATAAGAGTTTTTATGGTGGAAAAAAGCGGCAAAACATAAAAAAAACCCCTATATAACTTTGGTATTGCTGTAATCACACTGACCCAAAGAATAAAGTGTTCTTATCACTTTTATGACACAGTGAACGGCGTTAAAAAAATAAATTTCCTTATTGCTGTTTCTTCTTGATTCTGCCTCACAAAAAGCGGAATAGAAATTGATCAAAAAATATTATGTGGCCCAGAATGGTACCAATAAAAACTCTAAGTCATTCCGTAAAAAATAAGCGCTCACTTGATTATCGGCAGAATAATAAAAAAACTGTAGCCTTTGCAAAAAAACTTTATTTTGGGTAAAAAAAAAAAAAAAAAAGATTTTAGCAGGGCTGTGGAGTCGGTAAGCCAAACCTTCGACTCCGACTCCTCAAATTCTCTTGCTCCGGCTCCGACTCCGACTCCGGCTCCGACTCCGACTCCTACATATATTGCTTATAGTTAGGTGAAAAATTTATTGTAGTACATGAATATGTGTATGTGAACATCAGACATTTAATAATTTTTATGATACAATAATCAAGATATTTGGATAGAACATAAAATATATTTATTGGAATACAACTTTAGAACACAAAAAACTGTAATAAATTGTAAATATGTAATACACTATGTAATATACAGTAGATTACATATATATCTTGTGTGTGTATATACACTGTATATATATATATATATATATATATATATATATATATATATATATATATATATATATATATATTTTACATATTTACAATTTATTAGTTTTTTGTGTTCTAAAGTTGTATTCCAATAAATATTTTATGTTCTATCCAAATATCTTGATTATTGTATCATAAAAACAATTAAATGTCTGATGTTCACATTGTACTACAATAAATTTTTCACTTAAATATAAGCATTATACTAAATATTATTATTTAGTAAAATATTCAGCACATTCTGCATTGCACTCCTGTCCCCAATTTATTATATATTTTAGGAGTCGGAGTCAGTGCATTTTATACCGACTCCGACTCCACCAAAATGAGCTCCGACTCCGACTCCGACTCCACGACTCCGACTCCACAGCCCTGGATTTTAGAATGATAGTAACCAAACCTTTAAAAAAACAAAGAAAAAACAAAAAAAATATAAACCTGGTATTGCTGTAATCGTACTGACTTAAGGAATAAAGCCGCCTAATGACTTATACCGCAGGATGAATGGTGTAAAAAATAAAGCCAATTCTTCACCTGCTGTTGATTTTGTTAATTTTTTCCTCCCAAAGATCGCAGTACGGCGCGGCTCATATTTATCCTGCACTCTTCGCTGAGCGCTTACATCAGGGATTGCATGTAAATCTGTGAAAAATGTGATTCCGTCAAAGTTCCCAATGGGAAAGTCATTGCAATGAGGCACGGGGAGTCACTTTGACCTCATGTCTGGCTTGTGATCTGGTGGTGTCCATCTTTTTATGCCTCTTTTTTGGCGTGCCTAAAAGTGCTGTCAACAACACTTTTGTTCACCATTGAAAAGGACACCACTGAACAGAGGCCAAATGGAGTCCGAAGTAACTCTGCTGCCTCATTATAGTGAAAGGATCCATTGTGGGTTTCATCCGAATCACATATTTCGGAGATATAGATGTAAGCGCTCAGCATAGAGCACAGGATAAATGGGAAATTGTTCTGTACCCACATAGCTTTCAACTCAATCCACAAAAACACAAGTCCCCACTCAGGTCCATCATCGGAAACGTTTTACTAGTAGCACAAAGGCTGTGAAAAAATACCATGGCCCCCTCTAAAAAGAAATCCGGCAAAATCTGCCCTCCAAAATCCAAATGCCCTCCCTCCCTTCTGACCCCCACAATCTGCCTAAATCACAATTAGCGTCCACATGTTTGGCATTGTTGTAGTGGAGAGAGCCTGCTTAATTTACGGACTTCAGGATTCACAATCAGGGCACAATGTACGGGCACTACAATGTACTGGGCACTACAAGAGATTATTTGCAATTTTTGATTATGCAACATTCATTGCGTTTGACTCCATGGGTATTTTCTAGAGACTAAATTGCAAACTACACCCGTAGATGAACTCCTTGAGGGGTGTAATTTCCAAAAGTTGGTCACTTGAGGGGGTTTCTGTTGTTCTAGCTCTTAGGGGTTCTGCAAATTGAGTCTACAAACTATTCTAGGAAAATGTGTGCTCCAAAAGTCTAATGGCGCTCCTTCCCTTCCAAGCCCTGTGGTACCGCAATAAAGTACTCTACGGTCACATTTGGGACATTGCCACTTTCAGAAGAAATTGTGTAACACATTATGAGGCCATTTTTACTAATTCTCCTTCTGCAAATTGCAAATCTGAGGTTAAAACAACATTTTGTTAAAAATGTAACTATTTTTTTCTTTACCGCCCAATAGTATAAGATCTGGTGACATATCTGTGATGTCAATATGCTCACTGCACCTTGACATGAGTTCATTGAGGGGTGCAATTTGTAGAATGGAGTCACTTGTGGGGGATTTCTGCTGTTCTGGCAAGTCAGGGGCTCTGCCAATATGACATCGCCACTTGCAAGCTATTCCAACTAAATCTACACTCCAGTATGGCGCTCCTTTCCTTTTGAGCCCTGCCATGTGCCCAAACAGTAGTTTCTACTACATATGGGGTATCTGCATACGCTTGAGAAATTGCACATCAAATTGAACCATTTTTAACCTTGTGAAAATTAAAAATTTGGGGCAAAGCAATATATTTTTGGGAAAAAAATGTATTTTTTTTTTTTTTCCATGGTTCAGCATTCTAAAATTCTGTGAAACATCTGGGGGTTGAAGGTGCTCACCAAACATCTAGATATATTCTTTGAGGGGACTATTTTCTAAAATGGGGTCACGTGGGGGGTTTCCACTGTTTAGGCACATCAGGGGGTCTCCAAACGCAGCAAGGCATACACTAACGTTTCCAGGTAATTTTTTTGGTAAAAAAGTCAAATGGCGCTCCTTCTCTTCCGTGCCCTGCCGTGCGCCCAAACAGTAGATTTCCACCATGTATGAGATATAAGCGTACTCAGGAGAAATTGCACAACAAATTGCTTGTGAAAATGCAAAATTTGGAGCGAAAGGAACAATTTTATGGGGAAAAAATGTGGTTTATAAAATATATATATTCGTATATATTTCAGTGCCTTGCAAAAGTATTCAGCCCCCTTGAATTTTTCAACCTTTTCCCACATTTCAGTCTTCAAATATAAAGATAACAAATTTTAATGTTCTGGTGAAGAATCAACAACAAGTGGACACAATTGTGAAGGTGAAAAATATTTATTGCTTATTTTAAGGTTTTATAAAAAAAAATAATAAACTGAAAATTGTGGCGTGCAATATTATTCATCCCCTTTAAGTTAATACTTTGTAGCACCCCCTTTTGCTGCGATTACAGCTGCAGTCTCTTGGGGTATGTGCCTATCAGTTTTGCACATTGAGAGACTGGAATTCTTGCCCATTCTTCCTTTGTAAACAGCTGGAGCTGAGTGAGGTTGGATGGAGGCGTTTGAACAGCAGTTTTCAGCTCTTTCCACAGATTCTCGATTGGGTTCAGGTCTGGACTGTGACTTGGCCATTCTAACACCTGGATATGTTTATTTGTGAACCATTCCATTGTAGATTTTGCTTTATGTTTGGGATCATTGTCTTGTTGGAAGACAAATCTCCGTCCCAGTCTCAGGTCTTTTGCAGACTCCAACAGGTTTTTTTCAAAAATGGTCCTGTATTTGGCTCCATCCATCTTCCCATCAATTTTAACCATCTTCCCTGTCCCTGCTGAAGAAAAGCAGGCCCAAACCATGATGCTGCCACCACCATGTTTGACAGTGGGGATGGTGTGGTCAGGGTGATGAGCTGTGTTGCTTTTACGCCAAACATATCATTTGGAATTGTGCCCAAAAAGTTTGATTTTGGTTTCATGGTTTCATGTGAGCAGAGCACCTTCTTCCACATGTTTGGTGTCTCCCATGGGCTTGTGGCAAACTTTAAAAACACTTTTTATGGATATCTTTGAGAAATGGCTTTCTTCTTGCCACTCTTCTATAAAGGCCAGATTTGTGCAGTGTATGACTGATTGTTGTGCTATGGACAGACTCTCCCACCTCAGCTGTAGATCTCTGCAGATCATCCAGAGTGATCATGGGCCTCTTGGCTGCATCTCTGATCAGTCTTCTCCTTGTGTGAGATGACAGTTTGGATGGACGGCCGGGTCTTGGTAGATTTGCAGTGGTATGATACTCCTTCCATTTCAGTATGATCGCTTGCACAGTGCTCCTTGGGATGTTTAAGGTTGTGGAAATCTTTTTGTAACCAAATCCAGCTTAAACTTCTCCACAACAGTATCACGGACCTGCCTGTTGTGTTCCTTGGTCTTCATGATGGTCTCTGCGCTTTATACAGACCCCTGAGACTATCACAGAGCAGGGGCATTTATACGGAGACTTGATTACACACAGGGGGCTTATATTTATCATCATCAGTCATTTAGGACAACATTGGATCATTCAGAGATCCTCAATGAACTCCTGGAGTGAGTTTGCTGCACTGAAAGTAAAGGGGATGAATAATATTGCACGCCCCAATTTTCAGTTATTTTATTTTTTTAAAAAATTTAAAATAAGCAATAAATATCATTCATCTTCACAATTGTGTCCACTTGTTGTCGATTCTTCACCAGAACATTAACATTTTTATCTTTGTTTGAAGCCTGAAATGTGGGAAAAGGTTGAAAAATTCAAGGGGCCGAATATACTGTACGTACATATATATATATATATATGTACATATATACATACACATATACACACAGTGTATGTGTGTACTGCAGTCAGGCGATTAGTTATAAAGGAAATGATGGAAGGAAACACATATTGCAGCCGTCAGCGATATTCGGGCTGACACTGCATGCGTGACAGTCCTGACCACAGGAGCTTACAATCTATATGGTATAAAGGGGACAGATTACAGCCCTGTCTATATGTTGCGGTGACATTATGAGGAACATTTCACATCTTTAGGAAAGATGAGCCATTTGATATTTCACAAAAAAAAAATAAAAAAAGCTATAACTGAGAAATTCGTTGAGCGTGATTGATGGGGGAGCGCTCTGTGTATGTAGCACCATGGGGGGGCGTCTTCTGTTTCTTCACTGTATTTCTTTCCCTTCTCTTTCATGTCACATTCTTCCACCAGACTGAAGATTGGAGACTGAGCGACGTGAACCAAGACTTTTCCATCTGTCAGTCCTACCCCCCTGTCGTCATTGTACCCAAGTCCATTGACGATGAGTCTCTGCGTAAGGTGGCGACGTTCCGTCAGGGGGGAAGATTCCCAGTGCTGAGCTACTATCACCGGAAGAATGGGATGGTGAGTACAGCAGAGCATATCATTCCTGCCTGTAATGTTACTCCAGAGCTGCACTCACTATTCTGCTGGTGCAGTCACTGTGTACATACATTACTGATCCTGAGTTACCTCCTGTATTATACTCCAGAGCTGCACTCACTATTCTGCTGGTGCAGTCACTGTGTACATACATTACATTACTGATCCTGAGTTACATCCTGTATTATACTCCAGAGCTGCACTCACTATTCTGCTGGTGCAGTCACTGTGTACATACATTACATTACTGATCCTGAGTTACATCCTGTATTATACTCCAGAGCTGCACTCACTATTCTGCTGGTGCAGTCACTGTGTACATACATTACATTACTGATCCTGAGTTACCTCCTGTATTATACTCCAGAGCTGCACTCACTATTCTGCTGGTGCAGTCACTGTGCACATACATTACATTTCTGATCCTGAGTTACCTCCTGTATTATACTCCAGAGCTGCACTCACTATTCTGCTGGTGCAGTCACTGTGCACATACATTACATTACTGATCCTGAGTCACCTCCTGTATTATACTCCAGAGCTGCACTCACTATTCTGCTGGTGCAGTCACTGTGTACATACATTACATTACTGATCCTGAGTTACATCCTGTATTATACTCCAGAGCTGCACTCACTATTCTGCTGGTGCAGTCACTGTGTACATACATTACATTACTGATCCTGAGTTACCTCCTGTATTATACTCCAGAGCTGCACTCACTATTCTGCTGGTGCAGTCACTGTGCACATACATTACATTTCTGATCCTGAGTTACCTCCTGTATTATACTCCAGAGCTGCACTCACTATTCTGCTGGTGCAGTCACTGTGCACATACATTACATTACTGATCCTGAGTCACCTCCTGTATTATACTCCAGAGCTGCACTCACTATTCTGCTGGTGCAGTCACTGTGCACATACAATACATTACTGATCCTGAGTTACCTCCTGTATTATACTCCAGAGCTGCACTCACTATTCTGCTGGTGCAGTCACTGTGTACATACATTACATTACTGATCCTGAGTTACATCCTGTATTATACTCCAGAGCTGCACTCACTATTCTGCTGGTGCAGTCACTGTGTACATACATTACATTACTGATCCTGAGTTACCTCCTGTATTATACTCCAGAGCTGCACTCACTATTCTGCTGGTGCAGTCACTGTGCACATACATTACATTTCTGATCCTGAGTTACCTCCTGTATTATACTCCAGAGCTGCACTCACTATTCTGCTGGTGCAGTCACTGTGCACATACATTACATTACTGATCCTGAGTCACCTCCTGTATTATACTCCAGAGCTGCACTCACTATTCTGCTGGTGCAGTCACTGTGCACATACATTACATTACTGATCCTGAGTCACCTCCTGTATTATACTCCAGAGCTGCACTCACTATTCTGCTGGTGCAGTCACTGTGCACATACATTACATTACTGATCCTGTCAATCAGTGACATTTTATACTTGCACCATGTAATTAGAGGTCTGGAGAATGTCGCCCGGTCAGTATGACGCCGTGCTGTGCAGTGCAGTGTTGTGCAGTGTTGTGCAGTGTTGTGCAGTGTTGTGCAGTGCTGTGCAGTGCTGTGCCGTGCAGACATCTCTTGTGCTGTGCAGCACATGTATCTCTTCTGACAATCTTCTTGAGTTGTATGTGTCCCCAGTCTAATGAGTGGGAATTACAGAACGTGATGAAGGTGAGGCAGACAACGCAGGCCGTCCGCTCCAAACAAGGTGGAATCTGACCCATCCGGCCCCCAGGTCATAAAATATTAGAAAAGGGAAACTACTGCAAGATTATCTGCTGCTCCGCATCATCTGATTATCTGGGATGAAACTAATCCCAGGCTACAGAGAGTGTAAATAGCACGGTCCCCAGCAGCATAGAGTATTACAGCAGAGGAGAGCACCCGCCTGGTGGGCAGTCACAGCAGCACAGAGTATTACAGCAGAGGAGACACAGCAGCACAGAGTATTACAGCAGAGGAGAGCGCCGTCTAGTGTGCAGTCACAGCAGCACAGAGTATTACAGCAGAGGACTGCACTCGTGTGTTGGGGAATCACAGCAGCACAGAGTATTACAGCAGAGGAGTGCAGCGGACTAGTGTGCAGTCACAGCAGCACAGAGTATTACTGCAGAGGAGTGCACCTGTCTGGTTGAGAGTCACAGCAGCACAGAGTGTTACAGCAGAGGAGAGCACCCGTCTGGTGGGCAGTCACAGCAGCACAGAGTATTACAGCAGAGGAGTGCACCCGTCTGGTGGGCAGTCACAGCAGCACAGAGTATTACAGCAGAGGAGAGTGCCCGTCTGTTGGGCAGTGACAGCAGCACAAGAGTATTACAGCAGAGGAGAGCGCCCGTCTGGTGGGCAGTCACAGCAGCACAGAGTATTTCAGCAGAATTAGTGGTGTGTCCTGCAATGGGATGATGTTAATGAGGACTAGGGCTGTATGATATAAGTGGAAAGATTCCCCCAGCAGCCCAGAGTATTTCAGGAGAAGGAGGCAGTGACCTGTCATCTAATGATGATGATGATGAGGATGGGGCTGTGAGTGCATCATGATATGAGAAGTGGAAGAATTAGAGCTTTCCAGCAGCACAGAGTATTTCAGGAGAGGTGTGCTGATATTATAGGTCAATCCTCTTATGATGTGAGGACGGGGCATGGAATGAGGGGGATCCTCTGCTGATTGTATGTGAAGCTCCTCACGCCCCTATGACAGTTCTTCAGGACCCTCTATCCCTTTGTAATATAAAATCTTCTCCATCACCCAAATGATATCCTCGTCCTGCTCTGTAATTGTAATGTGAGCATTTATATAATGGCCCATGTAGATAAATGTGACCCCCCCCCCCTCCCCACAAGTGCAGCCATCCCCTCCCCCGCAGCGGTTGTCAGCCGGGCTCATTGTAAATGCATTGATTGTGGAGTGAACTCTCCCCGCAGCGCAAATCAGATCATCAATCACTGTCCCCGCCCGCGCCGCGCTGTCAGCTCTGCTGCACGGCGGCCATTTTCTGCGTTCTCCCTCACTAGATAATGGCCGGACCCTCGATGCCTGTGTGGGCGGCCGCTCGGCCAAATCATTTCACGGTGGATTGAGATTTTACATTACTTTTACTAATTTATTGCAGATTTTCTCTCGACTGCATATTAGTGGTCACCCAGCTTTCCTGGGAACAGATCTCCCTAAACAAAAACCCCATGCAGAAATGTGATTCTACTCTAGTCACATCCAGAGCTGCGTTTTCTCGCACAACTCTCGCCTGTCGCAGCAGTGACTCTCTGGTGCCAATTGTACTAACTGTGCACACTGCAGCCATATGAGTGGCACTAGGGGGTTAATATACTATCACTGTACATTATCGGATCTCGACTTTATGATAAATGCAGCTTTGGATGTAATTGGAGCAGTGTCCCAGTACATGCACTGTGTCACAGGCTTCTCCTGCTTAGATCGTCAGCTCCGCAGGTCAGCATTGTGTGTCTTGTGTTGCAGGTGATGATGCGCAGCAGTCAGCCGCTCACCAGCACTAATGGCCGGCGCTGTAAGGAGGACGAGAAGCTCATTAACGCCACGTTACGACCCGGGAAACGAGGATACATCATAGACACCCGCTCGCTGAATGTGGCCCAGCAGGCGAGGGCCAGGGGAGGCGGCTTTGAGCAGGAGGCGTACTACCCCCAGTGGAGGAGGATCCACAAGACCATCGAACGGTAACTGGATGGGATCTCGTACAGAAGACGGTGCTGGGGTGACAATTGTGATGAGCGGGCACTACCATGCTCGGGTGCTCAGTACTCGTAACTAGTGATGAGTGGGCACTACCATGCTCGAGTGCTCAGTACTCGTAACTAGTGATGAGCGGGCACTACCATGCTCGAGTGCTCAGTACTCGTAACTAGTGATGAGCGGACACTACCATGCTCGGGTGCTCTGTACTCGTAACTAGTGATGAGCGGACACTACCATGCTCGGGTGCTCAGTACTCGTAACTAGTGATGAGCGGACACTACCATGCTCAGGTGCTCAGTACTGGTAACTGGTGATGAGCGGACACTACCATGCTCGGGTGCTCTGTACTCGTAACTAGTGATGAGCGGGCACTACCATGCTCGGGTGCTCAGTACTCGTAACTAGTGATGAGCGGACACTACCATGCTCGGGTGCTCTGTACTTGTAACTAGTGATGAGCGGACACTACCATGCTCAGGTGCTCAGTACTTGTAACTAGTGATGAGCGGGCACTACCATGCTCGGGTGCTCTGTACTTATAACTAGTGATGAGCGGGCACTACCATGCTCGGGTGCTCTGTACTCATAACTAGTGATGAGCGGGCACTACCATGCTCGGGTGCTCTGTACTCGTAACTAGTGATGAGCGGGCACTACCATGCTCGGGTGCTCAGTACTGGTAACTAGTGATGAGCGGGCACTACCATGCTCGGGTGCTCTGTACTGGTAACTAGTGATGAGCGGGCACTACATGCTCGGGTGCTCGGTACTCGTAACTAGTGATGAGCGGGCACTACCATGCTCGGGTGCTCAGTACTTGTAACTAGTGATGAGCGGGCACTACCATGCTCGGGTGCTCAGTACTTGTAACTAGTGATGAGCGGGCACTACCATGCTCGGGTGCTCAGTACTTGTAACTAGTGATGAGCGGGCACTACCATGCTCGGGTGCTCAGTACTAGTAACTAGTGATGAGCGGAAACTACCATGCTCGGGTGCTCAGTACTCGTAACTAGTGATGAGCGGGCACTACCATGCTCGGGTGCTCAGTACTCGTAATTAGTGTTGAGCGGACACTACCATGCTCGGGTGCTCTGTACTTATAACTAGTGATGAGCGGGCACTGCCATGCTCGGGTGCTCAGTACTCGTAACTAGTGATGAGCGGGCACTACCATGCTCGGGTGCTCTGTACTAGTAACTAGTGATGAGCGGAAACTACCATGCTGAGGTGCTCAGTACTCGTAACTAGTGATGAGCGGGCACTACCATGCTCGGGTGCTCAGTACTCGTAACTAGTGATGAGCGGGCACTACCATGCTCGGGTGCTCAGTACTCGTAACTAGTGATGAGCGGGCACTACCATGCTCGGGTGCTCAGTACTCGTAACTAGTGATGAGCGGGCACTACCATGCTCGGGTGCTCAGTACTCGTAACTAGTGATGAGTGAGCACTACCATGCTCGGGTGCTCGGTACTCGTAACTAGTGATGAGCGAGCACTGCCATGCTCGGGTGCTCAGTACTCGTAACTAGTGATGAGCGGGCACTACCATGCTCGGGTGCTCGGTACTCGTAACTAGTGATGAGCGAGCACTGCCATGCTCGGGTGCTCAGTACTCGTAACTAGTGATGAGCGGGCACTACTATGCTCGGGTGCTCTGTGCTCGCCCATCACTAGTGATAATATATTATAGAGATAGGTTTGTGACCCAGATTCACTCATAGCACCCTCCACAGGCTGTACTATTGAGGTACTCACTCAGCGAGAGCACATAGAGGTACAAATGTGTAATACTGTGACATGGAGGAGTTATCATGGGGACACAGCTGTGCAGCTCTGATCAACAGAAATGAAGCAGCGATCAGACTGCTGATCCTTATAGTTCCCTGAAGGACTAGCAAAATTAAAAAAAAAAAAAAAAGTTTAAAAAACCCCTAAAAGTTCAAATTACCCCTCATTACAATTAAGCTGTTAAAAAAAAGAAAAAATATACACGCATTTGGTATCGCCACGTTCAGAAACGCCCGCGCTATCAAAATATAAAACCAATTAATCTGATCGGTAAACGGCGTAGCTGCAAGAAAATTCCAAATGCCAAAAATTAAGTTTTTTGGTTGTCGCAAATTTTGCGCAAAATGCAATAACAGGCGATCAAAAGGTAGAATCTGCGCAAAAATGGTACCATTTAAAACATTACTTCACGCCGCAAAAAATAAGCCGTCACCGAGCCAAAGATCCCGAAAAGTGAGAATGCTACGGGTCGTGGAAAATGGCGCAAAAAAAGTCGCTTTTTGGACAAACTTGTGAATTTTTTTTAACCTCTTGGGGTACTTTCACACTTGCATTATTTTCCTTCTGTCACAATCCGCCCCTTTGGAAAACAGCGGAATCCGTTAACGGATTCCGTTGTTTCCCATAGACTTGTATGGGTGACGGATTGTGCCAAAAGTACCTGCGTTGCTTCCGCTGACCGACGCTCCGTTGCTTCCGCCGGGCGGGAGGAACGCAGCATGTAACGTTTTTTGCGCAGCAGAATCCTGAGGATTTCACTGTGCATGCTCTCTCTGGCTCCCTGCACACGTAACCAGGATACACATTGGGTTACTAAGTAATGCACTTTGCTTGGTTACCCAATATTTACCCTGGCTACGTGTGCAAGGAGCCAGCGCTAAGCGGTGTAAGCTGGTAACCAAGGTAAATATCGGGTAACCAAGCAAAGTGCTTTGCTTAGTTACCCGATATTTACCATGGCTACGTGTGCAGGGAGCCCGACACTTCCCTGCTCGGCTCCGCCCCCTCCCTCACTCTGCATGTACACACACACACACACACACACACCTGTCCCCAGCCATGCAGTCCCCACGGCACTGATGTCCTCAGGGCCATGGTCCCGCTCGGCTCCACCCACCCCGCACACATTCTCAGCGGCCGAGCGATCAGCTGATCACCCGGCGGCCGGCTGCTGTGAGCGATCAGCTGACCACCCGGCGGCCGGCTGCTGTGAGTGATCAGCTGATCGTTCACAATAGTCTGCCGTCGGTAAAACTGTAAAAAAAAACAAAAAAAAAACAGATTCCATTGTTTTGCAGCATCCGTTGTGTCACTATATGTAACACATCCGTTGCATCCGTCACGCAACGCAACGGATACCGTTCAATGCAAGTGTGAAACTAGCCTTAGATAGAAGTAAACCTATACATGTTTGGTGTCTACGAACTTATACCAACCTGAGGCATCACACCCACACATCAGTTTTACCATATAGTGAACACAGTGAGAAAAATATCCCAAAAACTATCATGCAATCACACTTTTTTGGCAATTTTTCTGCACTTTGATTTTTTTATCATTTTCCAGTACACTATATGGTAAAACTAATGGTTTTATTTAAAAGTATAACTTGTTCCGCAAAAAAACAAGCCTTCATATAGCAAGATTGATGGTAAAGTAAAAAAAGTTACAGATCTCAGAAGAAGGGGAGGAAAAAACAAAAAAAAAAAAATAAATAAAAAAATAAAGTAAAAATAAAAATCGCCCGGGGGTAAACATGTTCAGAAAAAAAAAATGACTGTCTCCTCTTAATCATACGAACCTGAAGAATCCTATTACTGGGTCGTTGTTACCGCACAATGAACACCGTAAAAACAAATCCAAAAAACCCTCCCAAATGTTGTTCTGGTTTTGCAGGTTTAACATTCTGCAGGAGAGTCTGATAAAGCTGGTGGAGGCCTGTAACGATCAGTCCCACAACATGGACCGCTGGCTCAGCAAACTGGAGGCCTCCAACTGGCTGAGCCACATCAAGGAGATCCTGACCACCGCCTGCCTCGCCGCCCAGTGCATCGACCGGTGAGCACCGAGTAGGGTAGACCCGACTGATCATCCGAGGAGATCGGCGTCACCTATTTCTCTAGTACCCGCTTATGCCCATGTTATGACTTTTTGAGAACTGCGCTATAAAAACATTCCTACCTCAGTTCTCTGCCGGGTTCGAGAGTCTCTGCTTGCTGTCAGTGAATGGGAGCATTCTTTGTTTGAAACATATAGAGAGAATCATTCTCACTGCTGAGAATATGGTTGTATTCAGAATGGGTCTATATAATGGGGCGTTTTATGTACACCCCCCCTCAATATTGTATTTTCACTGTGTGCATGAGGCTTAAAGGGGTTGTCCACTTTCACCAAAGTTGGCCAAAACTTTGTAAAATACTTAAAATAATAAAAACAGCAGATGCTCCACCCTCTCTGGCTCCGCCCCACAACTTTGATGACATCACATCAGTGCTTTGGCCAATCACTGGGCTCCGCCACGGTGACGACGTGCGACGCTAAGATCAGCGAATGGTTAAAATGGTCACTCCTGCTATTCACATGACGGCACCTCTGCCAACAAAACACTGAGACCAGAGCCAGCGCTGGACCGGGGCGGGGGGGAGGGACTACCTACTAAGTTTGCTATTTTAGACTGTTTGGAGTCCTCTTTTCCTAAAAGTGGACAACCCCTTTAAGGTTTCTTCTTTGTGCTGAGGAGTCTGCACTGGGATAGGTTATTGTCCACACCCCTCTTCTTTTGCCTGTTGATGGAATTCTCCTGGTTTGCAAGAAGGGGGCGGTAGAGAGTCCAGCCTGTGCTGCTTTTCATTGAGGGGTGTTCGTGATGTAAAATAATGAAGGGTTAATGCATATCCCTCTCACCTAGGGAGGGGGCGTCCGTCTTGGTGCACGGATCGGAGGGCATGGATTCCACCTTACAAGTGACCTCGCTGGCGCAAATCATCCTGGAGCCCAAGAGCAGAACCATCCGCGGGTTTGAGGCGCTGGTGGAGAAGGAGTGGCTACAAGTGAGTATATATCCCGCCATCGACACAGGTCACTCCTCCCATAACCCTTCCTGACGACGTTTACCGTGACCATACACCTCAAACTGGGAAACCTTTATTAACCACTTAATGGCTGCTAGTAATCGTTTAAGGGGGCCTAAACTTAAAAATATAATAATAAAAAAAGTTTTTGCAAACATTTCATAAATATAGAAGTTTAATAAAATATATTAAAAAAATAAATTTGATATTGTCATGAATGTAAAAGTCCAATCTATGAAAATATTACACTATTTAACTTGTATGGTAAATAGCAAAAAAAAAAAAAAATATAACGCCATAATTGTCATTTTAGAGTCACCGACTCTGCCCCAAAAAATGCAATAAAAAAAGTGATGATTTATGTCTTATGTTCCAATAAAAACAGCGTGCCAGGCAAACTGCTCTCTGAAAATGCCACCAAAAAGCCACATTTTTCTATTTTTTTTTTTTTTTAGAAATTTTTTAGATTTTTTTTTTTTTTTTTTTTTTTTTTTTTTTAATTTTTGCTCCCACCCTTTGGTCCCTTCTTGGGGGCTGTGGGAGGTAGTTTCTCTGTTGGTGTGCTCATCATTCTTCTTTACCTTCTTTCTTAATATTTCTAAAATGTACACACTTAGGCTAGGTTCACATTTCCGTTGTTTTGCATCAGTCACATGCGTTGCTTGACGCATGTGACTGATGCGTTGTACAATGGATGACAAAGAAAAAAATTTCATTGTCGGACTCCGTTGTGTGCGGGGGGCGGAGTTCGGGGGGCGGAGCTGAGGATGTCAGTGCCGCGGTCTGCATGGCTGGGGACGCGTGTGTGTGTGTCTCTACATGCGTGTGTACATGTGGAGTGCGGGAGGGGGCGGGGCCGTGGAGCTGAGGACATCAGTGCCGTGGGGACTGCAGGGCTGGGGACAAGTGTGTGTGTGTGTGTGTGTGTGTGTGTGTGTGTGTGTGTGTGTGTGTGTGTGTACACATGCGGAGTGCGGGAGGGGGCAGAGCCGAGTGAAGTGTCGGCCTCCTTGCACACGTATCCAGGGTAAATATCGGGTAACTAAAAGCAAAGCACTTTTTGCTTGGTTACCCGATATTTATCTTGGTTACCAGCATACACCGCTTAGCGCGAGCTCCCTGCACCCGTAACCACTGTAAATATCGGGTAACTAACCACAGCGCATTGCTTGGTTACCCGATGTTTATCCTGGTTACGGGGGCGGGGAGCTAGAGAGCGCATGCGCAGCAAAATCCTACGGATCGCGCTGCTCAAAAAACGTTACAGGCTGTGTTGCTCCCGCCCGGCGGTCAATTAAAAAACGACTCACCGCGACGCAGCAGATGCAACGCAGCATCATCAGTGGCAATCCGTCACTAATAGAAGTCTATGGGGAAAAACAGGATTCCTGCAAAATATTTTGCAGGATACCGTAATTCCTCTAGGCGACGGATTGTGACTGATGCAAAACAACGGAAATGTGAACCTAGCCTTACATGCTAGGGGGGGGGGGAAAGACAATTACTTGGAATTGTATCTGCATATGGAGTCTGTCAGCCCCCCAATAGATATGTATAAAGGGGTCAAGTTTAACAGATTTTTGTACTGTCTGGGTTTGATTGGTTTTTTTTTTAAATTTTTTATTTATAAACAATGGTAAAGAAAATTTTTTTTTTTTTGCTTGCACCCCAGTAGGAATTCTTATTATATTATAGTATAGTTTAGTATATAAAGTGGTAAAATTCAAAAATATTTGTGAAAATTAAAAAAAAAAAATCAAAAAATGAGAATTAGATTTACAGCTTTTTTCCCCAATAAAATGAAACCTATTTTGTATCGCCAAGCGCATAAAATTCCGTTTTGTCACAACATAAAACGTAACCTATTCGGTAAAGCAAAATAAAAAATGTCAGAATTGCAATTGTTATAGGTTGCCAAATCTTTACTGAAAAATGCAAAAAAAAAAAAAAAGCCCCAAAACATTAATTTTTCCGTATAATATGGTAAAATATATGGTAAAAGACCCCTATTTCATTTGTTAGTTTACATCACAATTATGAAATTGCGCTGTAATTTTGCGACTTTACATAAGTCCTGATCAAGTTTTTGGAAGAGGGTTGGGATAGGACGTGATCACGCCCGTCCCACAAATTTCTGATCATATAGACCACGAAAGGGGTATAAATTATATCAGAAATGGACGCCAGCCCCTGACTGGAGTAACATCGTTTGCGTTGGTGCACGGCATTTATAAGATGCACCAATTCCCTTGCAAGATGAAAACATGATTTTTCCTAATGAATTCACTGCAGCCCTCTCCAGCACTGGCTTTATTAAAGGGATCCTGTCAGGTCCCCTACGCACTCAGTACCACGAGCAGTTCTGGGTGCATAATGCTAATCCCTGCCTAACCATCCATGTATGCACTACCATAGATAAAGAGATTTTTAGAAAAAGTATTTCTAAAGAGCCTTTATGATATGCTAATGAGCACAGGGACTAGTCATAAGGGCGTTACTTCCCCTGGCTAGTCAGCCCCCTTAACGTGTCAGTACGCCCTTGTGGGTGTGTTAACATGCAATGAATGTGCAGCGTCAGAGAATGGTCACGCTTACCTCTCTGCTGCCATCGCTTCCAACTCCTGGATTTTGGCTCAGTTTGCATGACCCCGGACTTTTGGTCATGTGCACTATGAAGCCGGGTGCACGTGTCCTGGCTTCAAACTCACGTAGTGCGATGACCAAAAGTTCGGGGTCATACACACTGAGCCGAAATCCAGCGTCAGACGCGATGGTAGCGGAGAGGTGAGATCATCCTGTGATGCTATGCATTCATAAGCATGTTAGTACACCCACAGGGAGGTGCTTACATGAGAAGGGGGCTGACTAGCCAAGGGAAGTAACGCACTTGTGACTAGTCTCTGTGCTCATTAGCATATAATGAAGGATCTTTAGAAATACTTTTTCTAAAGATCTCTTTATCTATGCTACTAGATACAGGGATGGTTAGGCAGGAATCACTAATATGCACCCAGAACTGCTCGTGGTCCTCGGTGGATATTGCACCTGATAGGTTCCCTTTAAGACTTATGTGCAAAACAACAGTCTTAAAGGGAACCTGTCACCAGGTTTTTCCCTTATGAGCTGTGGCCACCACCAGTGAGCTCTTATATACAGCGTTCCAGAATACTGTATATAAGAGCCCAGGCCACTCTGTAGAATGTAAAAAACACCTTTATTATACTCCCCTTAGAGGCGGCCGGTCTCATGGTTGTCGCTTGTCTCGTCCGGCACTTCCTCCATCTTGTGGGATCACCGTCCTCTTGCCCAGCCCCTGTGCATGACCTCATTCACAGAGAGGCCTCCATTGCTCTCCTGCGCATGCGCACTGCGATCTGCCCAGCTGAAGGCAGATCAAACTACTGTAGTGCGCATGCGCAGGCATTCTTTGACCTTTCCTCGCTCCTGCGCATTACAGTACTTTGCTCTGCCCACAGCCGAGCAGATCACAGTGCGCATGCGCAGGAGCACAATAGAGACCTCTGCTTGAATGATGCAGGGCACGTCATGCACATGGGGCTAGGCAGGAGGACAGCGATCACACAAGACGGAGGAGGCGCCAGACTGAGAGCAGCAACACCCATTGGACCGGACCGCCCCCTAGGTGAGAATAATTAAGGTGATTTTTACATTCTACAGAGCGGCCTGGGCACTTATATACAGTATTCTGGAGTGCTCTATATAAGAGCCCACTGGTGGTGGCCGCAGCTCATAAGGGAAAAACCTGGTGATAGGTTCCCTTTAACAAATTGGGACCAAAAAATGTTTTTCTTTTCACATTCAAGATTTTTTATTCCCCCCGTTTCTCAGCATATAATGGTGTCATTCAAAGCTGAAATTCATCCCGCAAAAAAAAAACAAAACTGCTTAAAGGGAACCTGTCACCACTTTTTTGGCCTATAAGCTGTGGCCACCACCAGTGGGCTCTTATATACAGCATTCTAACATGCTGTATATAAGAGCCCAGGCCACTGTGAGAACATAAAAAACACTTTATAATACTCACCTAACGGTCGTGCGGTTGGCCATATGCGCGTCTCCGTTCTTTGGTGCCGGCGCCTCCTCTTTCGGCCATCTTTGTCCTCTTTCTGAAGCGTGGGTGCATGACGCTGCTACGTCATACACACTCGCCGGTCCTGCACAGGCGCACTACAATACTTTGATCAAAGTGCGCCTGCGCAGGACCTGAATGCCGGCGAGTGTGTATGATGTCGGATGCGTCATGCACCGCGGCTAGAGAAGGAGCACAAAGATGGCCGAAAGAGGAGGCACCGGAGAACAGAGAAGCCCATATGTGCCACAGTGCGACCGTTGGGTAAGTATTATAAAGTGTTTTTTATGTTCTCGCAGCGGCCTGCGCTCTTATTTAAAGTAATATTTAAGTGATGTTTACCACACACACACCACACACACCACACCACACACACCACACACACACACGCGCACAAACACACACACACACACACACCACACACACACACCACACACACACACACACACCACACACACCACACACACACACACACACACACACCACACACACCACACACACACACACACACACACACACCACACACACCACACACACCACACACACCACACACACCACACACACCACACACACACACACACACAGTGAATCGAGCCCTCAGTTTGATATTATGATCTTGAACCGGTTTGGCCATTTTAAAGGGGATTCTCACAAAGTTCATTAGGATCAATAGATCTTGGAATAATAGTAAGTTCCATAATTTAATGTGATTAAAAAAAATGTTCCTGTGCTGAGATAATCTTATATATGTGTCCCTGCTGTGTACTGTGTAATGGCTGTGTCTGACTATATAGGGACATGGTCTAATCATACCACAGCTCCTGGGCCGAGGAGGAAGCAAAAGAGAGTATACAGATATTACAGCACAGAATCACAAATTTATTCTTCCTTTGAGGTAAAACATTTTTAAAAAAAAAAAAAAACAGGCATGGAAATGTTTTACCTCACAGGATGAATCGCCTGTGATTCCGTGCTGTAATGTTTGGTGTCATGGCTGCTGCAGACTGAAATCTATTCTGTTCCCAGGCAGGTCATCCATTTCAGCACCGCTGTGCTCAGTCCGCCTACTCCAACAGCAAGCAGAGGTGGGAGGCCCCGACGTTCCTGCTGTTCCTGGACTGTGTGTGGCAGATCCTGCGCCAGTTCCCCTGCTCCTTTGAGTTTAATGAGCGGTTCCTGGTCACGCTGTTTGAGCACGCCTACGCCTCTCAGTTCGGTACCTTTCTGGGCAACAACGAGTTTGAGAGGTTAGTGCGATGCCATCCTGTGGGGTACAGCGAGCAACACCCTGCTAAAATTACTAGAGGGGTCCTTGGTTGGAAATATTTTGTCTATGGTCACTTTTCTGGCCACTAACTTCCATTATTTGTATTGAAAATAAAACTAAGACCATACGGGAAGAAAGTGAAAGCTTCCAATATGGCCGCCCCCAGGCAGAAAAGATTGTCAAAGTAAATGTGTCACTGGATGTATCAATCCTATCATCTCTGTAGGAATAAGCTGAAGCTAAAGCAGAAGACGCTGTCCCTCTGGTCCTGGGTGAACCAACCCAACGAGCTCCACAGGTTTACCAACCCCTTATATGAAGCCAATGGTCTGGTCATCTGGCCCTCCGTGGCCCCCCAGAGTCTGCTGCTGTGGGAAGGTGAATCTGTCAACTACTTCTCTACTGTGGTTGTATGTGCATCTCCTACTGTCCGCTCTCCGTCCTTCATATGCCCACCATCTACTGTCCGCTCTCCGTCCTTCATATGCCCACCATCTACTGTCCGCTCTCCGTCCTTCATATGCCCACCATCTACTGTCCGCTCTCCGTCCTTCATATGCCCACCATCTACTGTCCGCTCTCCGTCCTTCCTATGTCCACCATCTACTGTCCGCTCTCCGTCCTTCCTATGTCCACCATCTACTGTCTGCTCTCCGTCCTTCCTATGTCCACCATCTACTGTCTGCTCTCCGTCCTTCATATGCCCACCATCTACTGTCTTCTCTGTCCTTCATATGTCCACCATCTACTGTCTGCTCTCCGCCCTTCATATGTCCACCATCTACTGTCCGCTCTCCGTCCTTCATATGCCCACCATCTACTGTCTGCTCTCCGTCCTTCATATGCCCACCATCTACTGTCTGCTCTCCGTCCTTCATATGCCCACCATCTACTGTCTGCTCTCCGCCCTTCATATGCCCACCATCTACTGTCCGCTCTCCGTCCTTCATATGCCCACCATCTACTGTCCGCTCTCCGTCCTTCATATGCCCACCATCTACTGTCTGCTCTCCGTCCTTCCTATGTCCACCATCTACTCTCTGCTCTCCGTCCTTCCTATGTCCACCATCTACTGTCTGCTCTCCGTCCTTCATATGCCCACCATCTACTGTCTGCTCTCCGTCCTTCATATGCCCACCATCTACTGTCTGCTCTCCGTCCTTCATATGCCCACCATCTACTGTCTGCTCTCCGTCCTTCATATGCCCACCATCTACTGTCCGCTCTCCGACCTTCATATGTCTACCATCTACTGTCTGCTCTCTGTCCTTCATATGCCCACCATCTACTGTCCGCTCTCTGTCCTTCATATGCCCACCATCTACTGTCCGCTCTCTGTCCTTCATATGCCCACCATCTACTGTCCGCTCTCCGTCCTTCATATGTCCACCATCTACTGTCCGCTCTCCGTCCTTCATATGCCCACCATCTACTGTCCGCTCTCTGTCCTTCCTATGTCCACCATCTACTGTCTGCTCTGTCCTTCATATGTCCACCATCTACGGTCTGCTCTCCGTCCTTCATATGCCCACCATCTACTGTCTTCTCTGTCCTTCATATGCCCACCATCTACGGTCTGCTCTCCGTCCTTCATATGTCCACCATCTACTGTCTGCTCTGTCCTTCATATGTCCACCATCTACTGTCTGCTCTCCGACCTTCATATGTCTACCATCTACTGTTCGGTCTGTCCTTCATATGCCCACTATCTACTGTCTGCTTTTTGTCCCTCGTATGCCCACCATCTACTGTCCCCTCTCTGTCCTTCATATGCCCACCATCTACTGTCTGCTCTGTCCTTCATATGCCCACCATCTACTGTCTGCTCTGTCCTTCATATGCCCACCATCTACTGTCTGCTCTGTCCTTCATATGCCCACCATCTACTGTCTGCTCTGTCCTTCATATGTCCACCATCTACGGTCTGCTCTCCGTCCTTCATATGCCCACCATCTACTGTCTTCTCTGTCCTTCATATGTCCACCATCTACTGTCCGCTCTCCGTCCTTCATATGCCCACCATCTACTGTCTTCTCTGTCCTTCATATGCCCACCATCTACTGTCTTCTCTGTCCTTCATATGCCCACCATCTACTGTCCGCTCTCCGTCCTTCATATGTCCACCATCTACTGTCTGCTTTTTGTCCCTCGTATGTCCACCATCTACTGTCTGCTCTCTGTCCTTCATATGCCGACCATCTACTGTCTGCTCTCTGTCCTTCATATGCCGACCATCTACTGTTCCCTCTCTGTCCTTCATATGCCCACCATCTACTGTCTGCTCTCTGTCCTTCATATGTCCACCATCTACTGTCCCCTCTCTGTCCTTCATATGCCCACCATCTACGGTCTGCTCTGTCCTTTATATGCCCACCATCTACGGTCTGCTCTGTCCTTCATATGCCCACCATCTACTGTCTGCTCTCTGTCCTTCATATGCCCATCATCTACTGTCTGCTCTCTGTCCTTCATATGCTCACCATCTACGGTCTGCTCTCTGTCCTTCATATGCCCACCATCTACTGTCTGCTCTCTGTCCTTCATATGCCCACCATCTACTGTCTGCTCTCTGTCCTTCATATGCCCACCATCTACTGTCTGCTCTCTGTCCTTCATATGCCCACCATCTACGGTCTGCTCTCTGTCCTTCATATGCTCACCATCTACGGTCTGCTCTCTGTCCTTCATATGCTCACCATCTACGGTCTGCTCTCTGTCCTTCATATGCTCACCATCTACGGTTTGCTCTCTGTCCTTCCTTTGCTCACTATCTCCTGTCTGCTCTCTATCATATGTTTTGACACTTTGCTCTAATCCTCAGGGGTTTTCCTGCGCTGGAACAGATCATCTAAGTTCCTGGAGGACGCCTACGAGGAGATGATCCACATCATAGAATACAACAAGGACCTACAGGTCCGGGTCAATGCATTAAGGAGGCAGCTATCCGAGCTGGAGACAGAAGATGGGATGCTGGAGACCCCTTAATGTGAACATTCCCTTGACCAACCCCGCTCCCCCACAACTGTGCATCGTCCACCTCTCCCCCGCCCCGGACTGGGCTACATGTTTACACTATCTGTTGTGCATGCACTACAATTTTCTCTGGTGCAATCCGTGTATAACTCTTGGGACTGGGGACCAAGGAGTGTGCAGCATGGGAGCCAAACGTACCCATTCCACAGGGGCTCCTTGCCTGAGCACTTGGCTCCTTGAGGGCTCCTTGAGGGCTCCTTGAGGGCTCCTTGAGGGCTCCTTGAGGGCTCCTTGAGGGCTCCTTGAGGGCTCCTTGAGGGCTCCTTGAGGGCTCCTTGAGGGCTCCTTGAGGGCTCCTTGAGGGCTCCTTGAGGGCTCCTTGAGGGCTCCTTGAGGGCTCCTTGAGGGCTCCTTGAGGGCTCCTTGAGGGCTCCTTGAGGGCTCCTTGAGGGCTCCTTGAGGGCTCCTTGAGGGCTCCTTGAGGGCTCCTTGAGGGCTCCTTGAGGGCTCCTTGAGGGCTCCTTGAGGGCTCCTTGAGGGCTCCTTGAGGGCTCCTTGAGGGCTCCTTGAGGGCTCCTTGAGGGCTCCTTGCCTGAGCACTTGGCTCCTTGGCTGGTATACTCCAATAAGTTCTCTAATATGCTGGGTATGACTGCCTGGCATTGTTTGGGTGGGATGGGACCGCTGCCGCTATACCAAACCCATCTGCATGTAGTAGGACATGTAGACTCTGCAGAGAATCTCGGCCAAACATGGAAGCGATGGCTCCCCGATCTGTACTCTAAAGGGGTCTCCTGGCTTTACGCAAATTTCTGTAACCTGATATTTACCCGTCTCCTTCAAGTCGTCTTCATTTTCAAGATCCCCCAACGTCTTCCAGTGAGCGGAAAAAGGTCTTGTTTGCATCTAGAGAGTGAAAGCTTCTTCCCTTGTCGTGTATAGCCGGACAGATGGGCAGGACGACATCTGCGATACTCTGTTCCTAGAGCTGCACATGGTGGAGTTTTCAGCCAGTAGATGTAAAAGCGGTTTCCGTTCACTGACAGCAATGAGAGATCTTGAAAATGGTCAGGACTTGAAGCAGAATGTGTGAAAAAGTTTCCGAATTTTACTCAACCTCTTCATTCCTCGCTCTATTACATGTTCGAGTCTACCACCAGGTGGCGCTCTGTAATCGCTCCATCACATTTTGGTCGCTGCCCCAAATTTGTGAATTTTTGCACTAAGTTTGAGCCCATGGGTTCTCGTTTTTTTCCGTACGTGTGAAGTATACGGTGGTCCGCACACAGGAGGCAACTGTACTGCACCTTTTTAAGCTGTCGTCGACCGCGGCGAGTGATTGTCCTGTGTAAAGTGAGATGGAAATTCTTGTGATCTGGCATTAAAAGACGGCTACATTCCTGGTGAACGTGTTATGTGCAGCTCCTGCGTAGCACATGAAGGGGGCGCTGCGGAGTATGGCCTCGGCATGTTTGACGTGTGATATGAATGTATATGCCTCCCCCCCCCCCCCCCGGACACGGAGCGGTTGTCACATGTTAGGATGCTGCCAGCGTTTTCTAAAGAAACTGCTGCATCAGCGCTGACAGCGCAGGATCTGCTGTGCAATGTTTGCTATGGAAGAGCTCGTGGGCAGCGCAAAGTACATACTGCATGGAAATAAGCAGGAGAGAGGAGAGGAAAGGCCGGTGGTTACCATCTATATGGCCAGCTTAAAGGGGTTGTACATAAGATAACAGATTAACTTTTTGATCGGTGGGTATCCAACCACAAGGAGCCACAACGATCAGCAGAACGCATGCTCAACCGCCGCTCCATTCAGTCCCTTGCCTACCACAACGATCAGCAGACCGCATGCTCAACCGCCTCTGCATTCAGTCCCTTGCCCGCCACAACGATCAGCAGAACGCATGCTCAACCGCCGCTCCATTCAGTCCTTTGCCCTCCACAATGATCAGCAGAACGCATGCTCAACCGCTTATACATTCAGGAACTTGCCCGCCACAACGATCAGCAGAACACATGCTCAACCGCCGCTCCATTCAGTCCTTTGCCCTCCACAATGATCAGCAGAACGCATGCTCAACCGCTTATACATTCAGGAACTTGCCCGCCACAACGATCAGCAGAACACATGCTCAACCGCTTATACATTCAGGCACTTGCCCGCCACAACGATCAGCAGAACACATGCTCAACCGCTTATACATTCAGGCACTTGCCCGCCACAACGATCAGCAGAACGCATGCTCAACCGCTGCGCCATTCAGTCCTTTGCCCGCCACAACAATCAGCAGAACGCATGCTCAACCGCCGCTCCATTCTGTCCCTTGCCCGCCACAACGATCAGCAGAACGCATGCTCAACCGCCTCTACATTCAGTCCCTTGCCCGCCACAACGATCAGCAGAACGCATGCTCAACCGCCTCTACATTCAGTCACTTGCCCGCCACAACGATCAGCAGAACACATGCTCAACCGCCTCTACATTCAGTCCCTTGCCCGCCACAACGATCAGCAGAACGCATGCTCAACCGCCTCTACATTCAGTCACTTGCCCGCCACAACAATCAGCAGAACGCATACTCAACCGCTGCTCCATTCAGTCCCTTGCCCGCCACAACGATCAGCAGAACACATGCTCAACCGACGCTCTATTCAGTCCCTATGGGGCTGTTGGGTGATGCACCTGCCTTTTTCCAGCAACTCCATAAAGCTTGACTGCTACTCCATTCATTCTATATTTTGTAACAGATATAGTCTCTCCTCTGCATAGGTGACAAATTATTTTTACTGGTCAAACCCCTTTTAAGATCTGTTTCACACGTCCGAGCACAAACCACAATATCTTCATTGGCCATGGGGGTCTCCTAACCCACACGCAATAGTCTGCGAGGAGTTGGCTGAGGTCTAAAGACTATTGAACCAATGGACATAAAGCGCTGCCCAGATGGTGGCTGCGGTCTAAACACTGTTGAACCAATGGACGTAGAGTGCTGTCCAGGAGGCGGCTGCGGTCTAAAGACTATTGGACCAATGAACAAAGAGCGCTGTCCAGCAGCTGGCAGCGGACTAAGGAATATTGGACCAATGGATGTAGCGCGCTGTCCACTGCTCTCAGGGATGCAAACTTCTTCCATTGAGTGCTGGTTTGGTTACATCAATCGCATTGTTGTTCCTATTGTTGTGTTTTATTAGATATTTTCTTGCTTGTCAGCTTAAGGTACACAGAAGGCCAGGCGCGAGATTGGTAATTAGAGTAAACCAATCATTCCCTTACTCTCGTTAGTGTCTCAATGGCCTCATTTAAGCCATTGCTTCCAGCTACTAGTCCCATTGTGGGCCCAGTGGAGCCGTCACCACAGGGGGTCTCACTTGCAATCCAAGGTGAGGGGCTTGGCCTTAGGAAAATACTTCCACCCAGACACAGCTTTCGACGGGGGTAATGGCTCAAGGTACTTGGGACACTGATGAGAGGACGGGGGGTTGTTGCCAGCTGAAGCTGGATACACGCACTACGGTCGTGGTATCTGTTGTCTGGAGGAGCATAGGCTGGGACTGCAGTCCATATCGGCAGGAGATACAGAAGCTGTGGGCCTACCAAAAGTTGGGAGACAGTGCAGTGGTTATCGCCTGGTACGGGGACAGTGTAACTACTGAGACCTCATGGACTGGAGGGGATCTCATTTTGCCAATCTACCCGGAGTTGCTATACGACCATGGATGGAACAATAAAACCTGCCTAGGCGTTTAATACAACCCACAACCTCCGATCTTCACACAGGCATACAGTCCTATGAAAAAGTTTGGGCACCCCTATTAATGTTAACCTTTTTTCTTTATAACAATTTGGGTTTTTCCAGCAGCTATTTCAGTTTCATATATCTAATAACTGATGGACTGAGTAATATTTCTGGATTGAAATGAGGTTTATTGTACTAACAGAAAATGTGCAATCTGCATTTTAAACAAAATTTGACAGCTGCAAAAGTATGTGCACCCTTATGAATTTCTTGGTTTGAACCCTCCTAACTACTTCTTACTGACTTACTAAAGCACTAAATTGGTTTTGTAACCTCATTGAGCTTTGAACTTCATAGGCAGGTGTATCCAATCATGAGAAAAGGTATTTAAGGTGGCCACTTGCAAGTAGTTCTCCTATTTGAATCTCCTATGAAGAGTGGCATCATGGGCTCCTCAAAACAACTCTCAAATGAGCTGAAAACAAAGATTATTCAGCATAGTTGTTCAGGAGAAGGTACAAAAAGTTGTCTCAGAGATTTAACCTGTCAGTTTCCACTGTGAGGAACATAGTAAGGAAATGGATGAACACAGGTACAGTTCTTGTTAAGCCCAGAAGTGGCAGGCCAAGAAAAATATCAGAAAGGCAGAGAAGAAGAATGGTGAAAACAGTCAAGGACAATCCACAGACCACCTCCAAAGACCTGCAGCTTCATCTTGCTGCAGATGGTGTCAATGTGCATCGGTCAACAATACAGCGCACATTGCACAAGGAGAAGCTGTATGGGAGAGTGATGCGAAAGAAGCCGTTTCTGCAAGTACGCCACAAACAGAGTCACCTGAAGTATGCAAAAGGACATTTGGACAAGCCAGTTACATTTTGGAAGAAGGTCCTGTGGACTGATGAAACAAAGATTGAGTTGTTTGGTCATACAAAAAGGCGTTATGCATGGAGGCAAGAAAACACGGCAATCCAAGAAAAGCACTTGCTACCCACAGTAAAATTTGGAGGAGGTTCCATCATGCTTTGGGGCTGTGTGGCCAATGCCGGCACCGGGAATCTTGTTAAAGTTGAGGGTCGCATGGATTCAACTCAGTATCAGCAGATTCTTGACAATAATGTGCAAGAATCAGTGATGAAGTTGAAGTTACGCAGAGGATGGATATTTCAGCAAGACAATGATCCAAAACACTGCTCCAGATCTACTCAGGCATTCATGCAGAGGAACAATTACAATGTTCTGGAATGGCCATCCCAGTCCCCAGACCTGAATATCATTGAACATCTGTGGGATGATGTGAAGCGGCTGTCCATGCTCGGCGACCATCAAACTTAACTGAACTGGAAGTGTTTTGTAAACAGGAATGGTCAAATCTACCTTCATCCAGGATCCAGGAACTCATTAAAAGCTACAGGAAGCGACTAGAGGCTGTGATTTCTGCAAAAGGAGGATCTACAAAATATTAATGTCACTTTTATGTTGAGGTGCCCATACTTTTGCAGCTGTCAAATTTTGTTTAAATGCGGATTGCACATTTTCTGTTAGTACAATAAACCTCATTTCAATCCAGAAATATTACTGAGTCCATCAGTTATTAGATATATGAAACTGAAATAGCAAAAACCCAAATTGTTATAAAGAAAAAAGGTTAACATTAATAGGGGTGCCCAAACTTTTTCATATGACTGTATAATGATTCTGTTGAGTTTGCGTTAGGAGACTTGTAGTGTATGGAACGTGAATGTTTACCACATGTGTGATCACACGGCTGTAGACGTGTTCTGACAAAAGCTGTTCCCCCAGCATACATATTCAACTTGGCCAACACCTCTGGCAGCAGCTAATATCCCCCCAAGAACAAAAGGATTGGGCAGTTGAAAGCCAACATGCCCAATCCTTATCCCCACAGTATCTTAAAAACAAAGATGTGACATGGATGATTGTATACATTAGAGAAACATTGGCCAAATCCATTCATATTGTCATGAACCAGGACCATATTATTTGGATTTCTTGATACCCCCCTCTCCACCTCTGACATCAGATTATTGGGATAGCAAAGATTGGGCATCAACATGTCCGAACCTTTTAGTTTCTCCCAGAGGGGTCAGTCAGGAGAGGTAAGCGTGAGATAGCTATCTAAGGTGTATGGGCGACCTTGCACTGGGGTCTGTCTTCTGGTGTAGTGCTGTCCCCCCTTCCCCATATTACAGCTGGGTGACCCATGTCGGAGCCGTACCAGCAGCCATTTTTCTACAGTCCTTTTGGGGGGTTTTGTTTTATGGGACTTTTTCTTTCATGTTGGGTAATGTTGCTTAATCGTTATGCAAGCGACTTGGCATGACGACAGTTATTTCTCGGACACGTCCTCGAGGTCTACGAGGTCAGGATGTGGCAAGACTTCCCAATATTTGGTTTCTGATATCTAGATGAGTGACACAATTAGGATAACGTGATTTTTCTGAATCTCGGAATGAAATCCGCTCCCTGCTGCCTATATGTACGCTATTTAGAGAAAAGTACATGCCCCTTCCACACTCCCCTCCAGGAGCTTTTCCCTCCCATCCTACCTCCATAGACATTAATATGGAGTCGTCCCCTCTGCAGTTGTAACGACTCCCGCTCTACAAGGTTTTGGAGGAGTCTGTGGGAATTTTTGCCCCTTCATCCAGAAGAGCATTTGTGAGGTGACCCTGATGTTGGGGGGGGGGGGGCGGGGTCACAGTCTCCATTATTGGATGGGGCTGAGGTCCGGGCTCTGTGCAGCGTCATGTTCTCCCCCCTCCATGTCTTGTGCACTGGGCTCAGTCATGAGGAACAGAGAAGGGTCTTCCCCAAACTGTTCCTACAAAGTCAGAAGCTACAATTGTCCACAATGTCTTAAGATTTCTCCTCACTGGAGCTAAGAGGCCGCCCCCTGATAACAGCCCCGAGCCTCCTCCACCATCTGTACAGCGGCACAATGCAGTCAGGGGGTAATGTCCTCCATTCCCCAAACCCAGACTCCTCCATCAGACGCAGAGAAGGGTGATCCGTCACTGCACAGAACACCTTCCCTTCAGAATCTAGTGGTAGCGGCTTTACACCTCTTCATCCGACGTGTGGTATTGGGCTTGGCGATGTACGGCTCGGCATTGCGCTTGGCGATGTACGGCTCGGCATTGCGCATGGCGATGTACGGCTCGGCATTGCGCGTGGCAATGTACGGCTCGGCATTGCGCTTGGCGATGTACGGCTCGGCATTGGGCTTGGCGATGTATGGCTCGGCATTGGGCTTGGCGATGTATGGCTCGGCATTGGGCTTGGCGATGTACGGCTCGGCATTGGGCTTGGCGATGTACGGCTCGGCATTGGGCTTGGCGATGTACGGCTCGGCATTGGGCTTGGTGATGTATGGCTCAGCATTGTGCTTGGTGATGTACGGCTCGGCATTGGGCTTGGCGATGTACGGCTCGGCATTGGGCTTGGCGATGTACGGCTCGGCATTGGGCTTGGCGATGTACGGCTCGGCATTGGGCTTGGCGATGTACGGCTCGGCATTGTGCTTGGCGATGTACGGCTTGGCATTGTGCTTGGTGATATATGGCCCGGCATTGTGCTTGGTGATGTATGGCTCTGCATTGTGCTTGGTGATGTACGGCTCTGCATTGTGCTTGGTGATGTACGGCTCTACATTGTGCTTGGTGATATATGGCTCGGCATTGTGCTTGGCGATGTATGGCTCAGCATTGTGCTTGGCGATGTATGGCTCAGCATTGTGCTTGGCGATGTATGGCTCAGCATTGTGCTTGGTGATGTACGGCTCGGCATTGTGCTTGGTGATGTACGGCTCGGCATTGTGCTTGGTGATGTATGGCTCGGCATTGTGCTTGGTGATGTATGGCTCGGCATTGTGCTTGGTGATGTACGGCTCGGCATTGTGCTTGGTGATATATGGCTCGGCATTGTGCTTGGTGATGTATGGCTCGGCATTGTGCTTAGCGATGTACGGCTCGGCATTGCGCTTGGTAATGTACGGCTGCAGCTGCTCGGCCAGGAAGCTCCCGGTGGGCGCAATGCCTCTGCTGATGTTACCAGAGGAGGTCTGGACTCTGCAGTTATAGGGTCAGCCGAGTGGTGGTGACTTTTCTGCCCTCTGCTCCCCAGCACTCGCCCCCCCGCTCTGTAACTTTATGGGGTCTCCACTTCTTGGCTGAGTTGCTATGGTTCCCTCCACTTCTCAATAATATCACACACAGGAGATGGGGGAGATTCAGGAGAAAGAAATGTCAGGAAGGCGGCTCCTATTACAGGACGCGCTGGTATCAGTGAGATCTGAACCCCCCCCCGGCTGCTCTGTTACATGGTAGTACAGTAAGTGTGACGGAAGACGGTGTAAGGGGACAGAGTTAGCAGTGAGTGCAGCGCTGGCTCTCTGCTTCTATCTCCACCGTCGTAGCTTCCAAGTGTGACAGGAGACTGTGTAAGGGGACAGAGTTAGTAGCAGTGAGTGCAGCGCCAGCTCTCTGCTTCCGTAGCTTCCAAGTGTGACAGAAGACGGTGTAAGGGGACAGAGTTAGCAGTGAGTGCAGCGCTGGCTCTCTGCTTCTATCTCCACCGTCGTACCTTCCAAGTGTGACAGGAGACTGTGTAAGGGGACAGAGTTGGTAGCAGTGAGTGCAGCGCCAGCTCTCTGCTTCCGTAGCTTCCAAGTGTGACAGAAGACGGTGTAAGGGGACAGAGTTACTAGTAGTGATTGGAGGGGGGGCAGTTTGCTAAGCTTTAGTTTACGGCGTAGACCAGCTGGAAAGAGAGAAAAGGTGAAAATCATTACATAAATATGGTCTTCACCAGGATTTGTGACATATAAATAGTGATGAGCGAGCACCAAGATGTTCGAGTGCTTGGTACTTGGATGGGCGCGACTCGAGTACCCGAATACAGTATAATGGAAATCAATGGGAAACGAGCATTTTTCAGGAAAGTTTCTCAGAAAAATGCTCGTGTTTCCCGTTGACTTCTATGGTACTCGAGTCGCGCCCATCAACTAATACCTGGACCAGGATGCCCCTTTAGTGACGGCAGCGCTGTGCAGGATGCCCCTTTAGTGACGGCAGCGCTGCGCAGGATGCCCCTTTAGTTATGCAGCGCTGCGGGCAGGTTTGCTGCCATCTGCTGGATATTTGGGGAATTTTCTTCTATTATTTGGCTGTAGGTTCAGTAACCAGCCCCCTCCAGCTGTGCGAGCTCTGAGAAGCCGCTGGTGTTTTCTTAGAAATGCTGGAAGGTGACGTGTGGGGGATTGTTGTAATGCTATAGGCAGAGCTGATGGTATATACAGGCCACGTGGAGCCACAGGCACAGGTTTGCTCCACTAGTTGGGCTCAGGAGGGTTCTCTGCTGTTCTCTGGGGCATCAGTAAAGGAGATCACAGGGGCCGAGTCCTCAGATTGTTACAGTCCACAGATTTATATTAACTCCACAGCGCTGTATAGCATTGATCTTCACCGTCCCCATTGGGACTCACAATCTAAGCTCCCTATATCAGCATGTTTTTGGAGTGTGGGAGAAAATCCACGCAAACACGGGGAGAACATACAAACTCCTTGCAAATTTTGTCCTTGGGATTTGAACCAAGGACTGCAGCGCTGTAAGGCTACAGTGCTAACCACTGAGCTATTGTATAGTGCTAACTACTGAGACAACGTACAGTACTAACAAGTGAGCCACAGAACGACACTAACCACTGGGCCACCGTACAGTGCTAAACAGTGAGCCACAGAACGACGCTAACCACTGTCCCACCATACAGTGCTAACCACTGACCCACCGTACAGTGCTAACCACTGAGCCACCGTACAGTGCTAACCACTGACCCACCATACAGTGCTAACCACTGAGCCACCATACAGTGCTAACCACTGAGCCACCGTACAGTGCTAACCACTGAGCCACAGATTGACACTAACTACTGAGCCACCGTAAAGTGCTAACCAGAGCCACAGAATGGTGCTAACCACTGAGCCACCATTAAGTGCTAACCACTGAGCTGCTGTACAGCGCTAACCACTGACCCACCATACAGTGATAACCACTGAGCTAATGTACAGAGCTAACCACTGACCCACCGTACAGTGCTAACCACTGACCTACTGTAGAGCGCTAACCACTAAGCCACCGTACAGTGCTAACCACTGAGCTACCATACAGTGCTAACCACTGAGCTACTGTACAGCGCTAACTACTGAGCCACCGCACAGTGCTACCCACTCAGCTACTGTACAGCGCTAACCACTGAGCCACCGTACACTGCTAACCACTGAGCTACCGTACAGTGCTAACCTCTTAGCTACTGTACAGCGCTAACTACTGAGCCACCGTACAGTGCTAACCACTCAGCTGCTGTACAGCGCTAACCACTGTACAGTGCTAACCACAGCTACCGTACAATGCTAACCACTGAGCTACCGTACAGTGCTAACCACTGAGCTACCGTACAGTGCTAACCACTGAGCTACCGTACGGTGCTAACCATTGAGTTACTGTATAGTGATGATATTACACAGGTAGATTTTCAGGGTTCGGGGCTACGGATTACTATAGTGTCCCCTGGAGGAGAACTGAGGTCCTATGAGCCTTTTTGTAACTTTACCAAAACCCCCTGTAACAGAGACAGAGACAGAGACAGAGACAGAGACAGAGACAGAGACAGAGACAGAGACAGACACAGAGACAGACACAGAGACAGACACAGACACAGACACAGACACAGACACAGACACAGACACAGACACAGACACAGACACACACACAGACACACACACAGACACACACACACACACACACAGTTGAGCGCTATAGCACGTGATTGGTCGCCTGTGTTTCCCTCTGCGCCAGTTACACGCCCTGCGCCAAATTCCGAGTGTAGACTCTCTCCAGCCCACAATGAATCGCACGGTCACACCAAGCCCCGCCCCTGCACCTCCCATTGGTCGACACCAACACACCTCCGACGCTCCCTCGCCAGGCGTCCGCCCCTCTTTCGTCACATTCCATTCATACGTCACGTGGTGGGTGTCTTCACCGCAGCGTTCTATTGTCTCTAGGATACAAGGGAAACGCCTCTGCCGCTCAGCCAATCAGCGACGTGGTCAGGTCAGGTGCCCGCATATACGTGATGCGCTGGGGGTGGGGGAGGGGATGTGATCTTGGAAGGGCTTCTGGGTAGAAAAGGGGAATTAACCGGTTGCATTCCGGTTTTATATTGACTGCTCTTTACAGCACAGAGGTAAGACGGTCACGCTGTGCAGTGTGAAGGTGCTGAGTACCAATGTGGCACTACAAGAACAAGCATGCTCTACCACAGCTCAGGACGGGTTAAATGCGCTATTTATTGCAGCTGTATAAGTAGCAGTGCACACCATGCGTTAGTCAGCCTGTGATTAATATGTGGGCGGTGACATAATGAGCAATGCTTGGCTGGGCATGGTGCAGCGTCATAGGGAGGTATTCAGATGGAGGAGGTGGCTGCGGTTTGTGTGTGACTCCAGGAGAGGGAAATCCTTATCCAGCAGAGATAGGAGCAGGGGGAGGATGAGGTGCATAATGTGAGGCTACAGAGCGCAATGTGTGAGTGCAGATGGGGCCCTGAGCAATGTCTGGAGAATAACAATAATAAGTTTTATTTCTATAGCGCCAACATATTCCGCAGCGCTTTATAATTCAGAGGGGACATGTACAGACAATATGAGACAATACAAAATAACAAGATTAAGATGCCAGGAGGAGTGAGGGCCCTGCTGTAAGCTACAGTCTATGAGGAAATAGGGGGGACACAAAAGGTGAAGGGGGGGAGAAAAGCTTGTCATATATGGTCCAGCCATCGATTTAATAGGGTATTTGGTATCTGGATGTAAAGAAGAATCTCTAGTCTCTGACAACAAGCAGAGATCTTAAAAATTGTGGAAATGGCCAAATACAAGAGAGGGAGTAGCTGTCATCATTCATGTATGGCTCTGATGACTGCGGCAATTAGTACTGATGGACCGAAGGAAAAGGGCATAACTGGTAATGGGGGGTCTCCTGTGTGGGCTCAGTAATGGGGGGCTGTCCCCTGTGCGGGCTCAGTAATGGGGGTCCCCTGTGTGGGATCAGTAATGGGGGGGGGCATGAATGCAAGAGGAGTAATCGGCCCCCTGTGTGGGATTAGCATTATGCCCCCCACTGTGGGATTAGGATCAGTAATATACGGTATAGTATATGCAATGCGGTTGTGTGCAGATGTAGCAGAGCTGGGTTTGCTACGTTTCTCTGCACTTTAGGATTTTGCCATTTGCTTTCTATAGTTTCCCAGGTACAAGCTGCAGTCATCATGATGCACTAAAGAAACCTGTCAATGCCCACCTCCACCTGCTGCGTCCTATTCACTCTCTTTATTATTGTATTTTTCTTTTTCCACCATTGTAATCCAGATATTTTTGATCAGGTCCATTATTTGTGGCTGTTTCAAAAATCGCAAATGCGCTCCAGCCTGCGTTGCAGTGATTTTGTGTCCCCCCCCCCCCCCCCCAACTTATGCAGCATGTATTAGGTGAATGTAGCATATGAAAGGATTCTGTGACTTTTTGCACTTAAGAGGCACAAAAAGTTAAATGACAAGTAAACAAGCCTGACGACCCAGGACCATTCTCTGATTGATCATATTTCTGGTGTACATGAGATCACCCGGTCTGGAGCGCATTTGTCACTTTTTGAAGAGTTGCAAATTATGAATTAGTTGAAAATACCAGTAAACGCTAAACTTGTCCCAGAGAACAATGAGAGACAGGGCAGCACTCACCGATAAACTAGGACTATTTTATTTTTTAATGCTGACAGGTGAGACGGACATGAGGGAATGCAGGGAGGGGAGCACGAGGACGACGGTACCGTTTCGCACCACTAGGGGTGCTTTCACGGGTCCATACAAAGTGAAACATGAGTAACATACATTTAAGTAGAAAAAACTACTAACTCATGTGTACATAATTAAAACATAATTAAAATCATTCACATTTGGCAATTAGATCGCTGTATATTGGATCACATTAATATAAAGACTGTAAGCCTTATTATTCTGATCATGAACTCACATTTTTAACAGAGCATATTACTACATTTCAATCGACAGTCTTATGAACAAAATATTGTTTTTTTATCTTATTATTATTATGAATTCATAAAAATATTCTTTCATCAAGATTATAATTTTATTATGCGCTTATTTCATATATATGGAACAATATAGGGATTAAGCTAAATTTTGTTCACTATAGAAAATTATTAATTATCTTATTCCTGGTATAACAAAGAATATTTTTTTATTTTTTTTTTTTCAAAGAATTTTTTTACAAATGAATTCATTAAGGCTGTCAATATCGATTAAGTGAACAAAAATATTCATAAAGCTATATGCCAATACTCAGAGTATTATTCCTCTTATGTATCCTAGATGGTAATTTTATTTTTCCAGTAGGCAAATACACGTGTTTTTTTTTAAAGAAACGAAGAGAATCCATTATTTTAAGGTACCAGAGACAAAAAAGATTATATACATATATCATAATGATTATACATGAATTAGATGACACACAAGCAAATCACCAAGGAGAGGGGGGCTGGTTAAACTTGTCCCACAATAGCAAACATTACAAAAAAGAAGGAAGGAAAACAAACAAACCTGCAAAGACTTCAAAAAGGAGAAAATGAGAAAAGACAATTGCTGCTATAAAACACAAACAAACCCATAAAACGCAGACGCAAACTCCATAATGAAATGTTGTGTTACATATTGGAGTGGAGCCGCACCTGCTCTGGGGCAGGGGGTGACCTAATAATATCAGGGAGCAGTCGCTCTTATCTGGTTGTCCCGTTACTGGTTTGTAGCGGCTGCCGTCTTATCCTATGTGACCGTATTGCGCGTGTGTAATTCTCGGCAAGCGGGAAAGAATTGAAATGCTCAAGTTCCCCCATTGACTTCCATTATACTCTGTGCACAAGTTGCGCCCATCCGAGCATCCGACTGCTTATTACGAGTACCGAACACCCGAGCATGGTAGTGCCCGCTCATCACTAGTTACGAGTACTGAGCACCTGAGCATGGTAGTGCCCGCTCATCACTAGTTACGAGTACTGAGCACCTGAGCATGGTAGTGCCCGCTCATCACTAGTTACGAGTACTGAGCACCTGAGCATGGTAGTGCCCGCTCATCACTAGTTACGAGTACTGAGCACCCGAGCATGGTAGTGCCCGCTCATCACTAGTTACGAGTACTGAGCACCTGAGCATGGTAGTGCCCGCTCATCACTAGTTACGAGTACTGAGCACCCGAGCATGGTAGTGCCCGCTCATCACTAGTTACGAGTACTGAGCACCCGAGCATGGTAGTGCCCGCTCATCACTAGTTACGAGTACTGAGCACCCGAGCATGGTAGTGCCCGCTCATCACTAGGTACGAGTACTGAGCACCTGAGCATGGTAGTGCCCACTCATCACTAGTTACCAGTACTGAGCACCTGAGCATGGTAGTGCCCACTCATCACTAGTTACGAGTACTGAGCACCTGAGCATGGTAGTGCCCGCTCATCACTAGGTACGAGTACTGAGCACCTGAGCATGGTAGTGCCCACTCATCACTAGTTACCAGTACTGAGCACCTGAGCATGGTAGTGCCCACTCATCACTAGTTGGGGCCGGGTTCAGATGACTTATTTCATGGTCTTACCGTGGCCTACTGTAATGCCAGGAACTATTTGGATCTCCTCCAGTGAGTCTTTCCATTGGAGTCTGAAAATGGACCAAGTAGAACCATCCATCTGATCCCGGCCTTACACAGCAGCTACATAATCAGTAACTGTACATTATTGCAGTTTTGTAATTTCTTTATTCTTTAGGGTAAGTTCACATAGTGCGTTTTTCGCGGTGTTTTTGCGCAGTTTTCGGGTGCGTTTTTGCTCAGAATACTGCATGACTTTGCTTCCCCAGCAAAGTCTATGAGTTTTCATTTTTGCTGTCTGCACACAGCGTTTTTTTTCAGCTGCGTTTTTGTGGTGCCACAAAAACGCAGCATGTCAATTATTCCCGCGTTTTTCACTGCGCTTTTCATCCATTGAGTGCAATGGGATGTTGAAAGACGCAATGAGAAACGCAAATAGCTGCGTTTTGGTGCGTTTCTAAGACCAAAAACGCAGCTATAAACGCAGGAGGTGGGTAGTAAAGTGACGTGTACAGGAAGAGGATTCCTTCTGTCAGTAAACACAGCGTGAATCCTCCCGGTACCGTCACCACCGCTTCCACCTCCGGTCCTGGGCATGTATGCTGCCGTGCGGCGCCATGTCTGGGCGGGAGGTGGAAGCGGCTGCAAAAACAAAAGTGAACAGTAGAAAAAAAAAAAAAAGTTATACTCACCTGTCTGCAGCCTCCCGGTGCCATGCCCGCTCCCATCTCCTCCCGGTCCCGCCGCTCCGGGTGTGTGCAGTCTCCCCGGGTGCGTATGCCTGCAGGATGAAGCACCTGGCGATGGATCACCTGATGCAGTCACCTGACGCATCAGCTGATCGTAACTATCGCGGTGACGCGGGCGCCCAGCCGGTTATCAGCGGATGTCCGGCTGTGCAAGCTATGCAACGGATGCGGTGAACACACCGCATCCTTTGCATAAGTTTTTCCTTTGCGGCCAGTCCGGTTTTTGCCGCTTGCGGCATGCTACTGAGCATGCGCAGTGGCAAAAACCGCATGCGGCCGGATGCGGTTATTGCCGCATCACGCCGCATCCGGCCGCCATAGGCATGCATTGAAAAATTCGCCGCATCGGCCGAATGCGGCGCGATGCGTTTTTTTTTGCCGCACGAAAAAACGTGCCAGGCAACGTTCCATCAGGCCGCCGCATTGGCTAAATCTGCCGCATGCGGCAAAAAACCGGACGGAACGCAAGGCCATGCGGCACAATGCGGCACTAATTAAAGTCTATGCAGGAAAATCGCAACCGGCAGCAAAAAAAAAACGGTTGCGATTTTCCTGCAAAGTGCCGGATTGTGCCGCATTGCAGAAACCGGAGGTGTGAAAGCAGCCTTACCGGCAGCTGCTGCAGCGATCGGACAGGATCAGACTCCCGCCCCATCGCTCAAGGAGCTGCCGGTAATCAGCACATAAGTGAGTATTTTTTTTTTTTTTCTTTTCTTTTGCACCGATGCATCTGCTGATTGTATAAATGGCTTTTATACAATCAGCTGATGTGTGATGTGATTCAGGCACTTGATCCTGACACATCATCTGGTCACTTTGCCTTCCAGCAAACCGATCAGATGATATTGGATCCGGATTGGACGGCGCGGGACCCTTGACCCAGGATTACTGCGGAGGGGGGGTTCTTTATTTCAATAAAGATGGAGTCACTAATTGTGTTGTGTTTTATTTCTAATAAAAATATTTTTCTGTGTGTTGTGTTTTTTTTTTTTTTTTATCTTTACTAGAAATTCATGGTGGCCATGTCTAATATTGGCGTGATACCATGAATTTCGGGCTTAGGGCCAGCTATACAGCTAGCCCTAACCCCATTATTACCCAGCGAGCCACCCGGCATCAGGGCAGCTGGAAGAGTTGGATACAGCGCCAGAAGATGGCGCTTCTATGAAAGCGCCATTTTCTAGGGTGGCTGCGGAACTGCAATTCACAGCGGGGGTGCCCAGAAAGCATGGGCACCCTGCACTGTGGATTCCAATCCCCAGCTGCCTAGTTGTACCCGGCTGGACTCAAAAATTGGGCGAAGCTCATGTCATATTTTTTTTTTTAAATTATTTCATGAAATAAAAAAAAAAGGGCTTCCCTATATTTTTGGTTCCCAGCCGGGTACAAATAGGCAGCTGGGGGTTGGGGGCAGCCCGTACCTGCCTGCTGTACCCGGCTAGCATACAAAAATATGGCGAAGCCCACGTCATTTTTTTTGTTTGGGGGGGGCAAAGAAATCCTGCATACAGTCCTGGAAGGAGGATGCTGAGCCTTGTAGTTCAACAGCTGCTGTCTGGTATCCTGCATACACTATTGGATGGAGGATGCTGAGCCTTGTAGTTCGACAGTTGCTGTCTGCTCTCCTGCATACACTATTGGATGGAGGATGCTGAGCCTTGTAGTTCGACAGCTGCTGTCTGCTCTCCTGCATACACTAGTGGAGAATGAAGAACATATTGAAGAAGGAAATTACATCAGACCTTTTTTTTTTGTTCACTGATAAAAAACGCATAAAGACGCAGTGAGCAAAAACGCAGCAAAAAACGCACCAAATCGCGGCAAAACGCGTGCGTTTTTTGCCGCGTTTTTTGACGCCGGTGCGTTTTTGTGCGGTTTTTGCCGCAAAAAACGCACAAACGCGTCAAAAAAACGCAGTGTGTGAACCTAGCCTTACCTTGTTGGCTGTTTTCAATGGAAATGGACAACAAGTAGGATTGCTAATAAAATGCAAGCTCATCAAATTGCAAAAATGTATTCTAAATATTCCAATAATCTGTTTCTGGTGATGGGTGGCTAACCTGCAGGACACAGTAATGTTTACTGGGGGTTAATAGAAATGAAATACATATTATTAACTGGGTGTCAACTAGAAGTCTGTGAATGACTAGCTGTATCTCACATAAAGATCAGTTAACAGCCTGATAAAAGTATCCAGTAACAGGTAAGTGGCTGGGTCACTTTTTTAATGGCCACTAATAGAGCTAATGAAGACTTTGCATTTGGTGGGGTAATAATACATTAATTGAACACATACAGTCATAATAAGATCAGTCAACAGCAGCCGGATGATGGTTTTCAGGAAGCAGGAAACATCCAAGATCCTGGATTCACCTTTTCAGGGAATGTGACTGAACTCGTGATAACCATTCACTCCTTGGGAATAGGACCTGTCCGAGCAACCGCTGACCTCACCAGGGTAATGTAGGGATCGAGCATGGTGGGAGACTGCTGGTACTGGTCCAGTTATTCACCATGTAGTCCGGCTTAATGGTGGGCCGCATTGTGTGTGATGATGACTTCTGTCCACTTCTATTGGCTCAGTCTACCGCAGCGTGATGAAGGTATGCAGTAAGCAAGTAGAAGGCTGGGGTCCATCTTTTTTTTTTTTTTTTGTTTTACAGATCATTAAAGAATTAATACAGACATGCACATGCAAATGAGCAGGTGCGACAATAATCCACTAATTTGACATATATTAAAAGATCAGTCAACAGCAGCTGGATGGATTCCTAGAAGCCAGCAGGAGCATGGACTATTAACATGTGAATACCATAATCAGACACATAATAATGGGGTCAGTCAACAGCAGCCTGATACAGGTTTCCATTAAGCGTCTGTGTGTGAAGTCACTATTTTACTGTTAATAAAAGAACTGATGAAGCCTGGCACGGTGGCTCAGTGGTTAGCACTGCAGTCTTGTGGTGGCTCAGTGGTTAGCACTGCAGTCTTGTGGTGGCTCAGTGGTTAGCACTGCAGTGTTGTGGTGACTCAGTGGTTAGCACTGCAGTCTTGCGGTGGCTGTGGTTAGCACTGCAGTGTTGTGGTGACTCAGTGGTTAGCACTGCAGTCTTGCGGTGGCTGTGGTTAGCACTGCAATCTTGCAGCGCTGGGGTCCTGGGTTCAAATCCCACCAAGGACACAATCTGGAAGGAGTCTGTATGTTCTCTCCGTATTTGTGTGGGTTTCCTCCGGGTTCTCCGGTTTCCTCCTACACTCCAAAAAAACATGCTCATAGGGAACCTAGATTGTGATCCCCAATGGGGACAGTGTTGCCAATGTATGTAAAGGGCTGCAGAATTAATAGAGCTATAGTGCCTTGCAAAAGTATTCGGCCCCCTTGAATTTTTCAGCTTTTTCCCACGTTTCAGGCTTCAAACATAAAGATAACTTTTAATGTTCTAGTGAAGAATCAACAACAAGTGGGACACAATTGTGAAGTTGAATGAAATTTATTGCTTATTTTAAACTTTTATAAAAAATAAATAACAAAGTTGTGGCGTGCAATATTATTCATCCCCTTTAAGTTAATACTTTGTAGCGCCCCCTTTTGCTGCGATTACAGCTTCAGTCGCTTGGGGTATGTGTCTATTAGTTTTGCACATCGAGAGACTGAAATTCTCGCCCATTCTTCCTTTGTAAACAGCTGGAGCTGAGTGAGGTTGGATGGAGGCGTTTGTGAACAGCAGTTTTCAGCTCTTTCCACAGATTCTCGATTGGGTTCAGGTCTGGACTGTGACTTGGCCATTCTAACGCCTGGATACGTTAATTTGTGAACCATTCCAGTGTAGATTTTGCTTTATGTTTGGGATCATTGTCTTGTTGGAAGACAAATCTCCGTCCCAGTCTCAGGTCTTTTGCAGACTCCAACAGGTTTTCTTCAAGAATGGTCCTGTATTTGGCTCCATCCATCTTCCCATCAATTTTAACCATCTTTCCTGTCCCTGCTGAAGAAAAGCAGGCCCAAACCATGATGCTGCCACCACCATGTTTGACAGTGGGGATGGTGTGTTCAGCGTGATGAGCTGTGTTGCTTTTACGCCAAACATATCGTTTGGCAGGGTGGCCAAATAGTTCAATTTTGGTTTCATCTGACCAGAGCACCTTCTTCCACATGTTTGGTGTCTCCCAGGTGGCTTGTGGCAAACTTTAAACAACACTTTTTATGGATATCTTTGAGAAATGGCTTTCTTCTTGCCACTCTTCCATAAAGGCCAGATTTGTGCAGTGTACGACTGATTGTTGTCCTATGGACAGACTCTCCCACCTCAGCTGTAGATCTCTGCAGCTCATCCAGAGTGATCATGGGCCTCTTGGCTGCATCTCTGATCAGTCTTCTCCTTGTTTGAGATGACCGTTTGGATGGACGGCCGGGTCTTGGTAGATTTGCAGTGGTATGATGCTCCTTCCATTTCAATATGATCGCTTGCACAGTGTTTCTTGGGATGTTTAAAGTTTTAGAAATTTTTTTGGAACCAAATCCAGCTTTAAACTTCACAACAGTATCACGGACCTGCCTGTTGTGTTCCTTGGTCTTCATGATGCTCTCTGTGCTTTATACAGAGCACTGAGACTATCACAGAGCAGGGGCATTTATACGGAGACTTGATTACACACAGGGGCTTATATTTATCCTCATCAGTCATTTAGGACAACATTGGATCAGAGATCCTCAATGAACTTCTGGAGTGAGTTTGCTGCACTGAAAGTAAAGGGGATGAATACTATTGCACGCCCCAATTTACAGTTATTTTATTACAAAAGTATAAAATAAGCAATAAATTTCATTCATCTTCACAATTGTGTCCACTTGTTGTTGATTCTTCACCAGAACATTAACATTTTTATCTTTATGTTTGAAGCCTGAAATTTGGGAAAAGGCTGAAAAATTCAAGGGGAACAAATACTTTTGCAAGGCACTGTATATAAATGAATAAATATTATTATTTTAAGACCATGCACCAGCAGATGAGTAGGTGGGATAATAATACACATAATATTAAAAGCTATGTATGTGTGTGTATATATCTCTGTAGTACCCGACGTTGCCTGGGATAGTAACTAGGGGTCTCTCCTCTCTGTATCTCTCCCTTCATCTCTCCCTGTCTGTGCCTCTGTCTCTGTCTGTCTCTAGCTCTCTCTCTACAGAAATCATATTACGTCATACATAATCTTCTAATACTAAGAATGTCCTTTGCTGCCTATAGCAACCAATCACAGCTCCTATTATTGACCTGTAGCAAAATAGAAGCAGAGCTGTGATTGGTTGCTATAGGCCACCTGATAAATGTCCAGGGTAACTTCCAAAACAGACAATATATTACCTCACACATCCAAACTGTGTGTGTGTGTGTGTGTGTGTCTCTTTTTGTGTGTGGGTCTTATTGTGTGTGTCTCTTTTTATCTGTGTCTTTTTGTGTGTGTGTGTGTGTGTCATTTTAATGTGAGGAGGTTTTTTGGTGAATAACTGTAAAGCGCTGGGTTAAATTTTCGACTCAAAACATGGTCTATAACGTTCCCTGAGTCACATGAAGCGTCTGTGCAAAATTTCGTGACTGGAAAGGCGACGTTGCGGATTCCTTTAGCGGAGATGTAAATATATATTATATACACCACACACACACGTATACACCTCGCACGTATACACACACACACCTCTCACACACATATACACACCACACACACACATACATACCACACACACCTACACACCTTTCACATATACACACCACACACACATACACAATATACACATACCTCACACACATATACACACCTCGTGCACACATATATACACATATATACACACATGTACACACATACACACATACACACCACATACACACCTCACACACCACACACACCTCGGACACATATATATATATTATATATATATATACATATATATACACACACCACACATATGTACACACCACATGCACACATATATATACACACACCTCACACACCACACAAACCTCGGACACAGACACATTATATATATATATATATATATATATATATATATATATATATATATATATATATATATATATATATATATATATAATACACACACACACACACACACACACACACACACACACACACACACACACACACATACACACAGCTTTATATATTAGATGTATTCCAAGAAAAGAACTTGGCAACAATTTGAGCACACCATATGTAAATATGTAAAGTCTCAAAACAATGTATTCATATAACACACTAAAACCCCTGTAGGCAAAGTGCCCACATAAATGCAGCGCCCACACCCATATGAAATAATACGTAAACCTCACCACGGATTAGAGTAACATAATATATGCATATAAGAAGTGCTGATGCTTGCGGGCTCGTCCATGTGGGTGTGGGCGCTGCACTTACTTGGGCACTTTGCCTATGGTGCTTTTAGATGCTTTTTAGTGTGGTATTGTATTAATCACTAGTCTTGTGTTTACGTTTTTTTCTTGGTTCTTTTTTTGAATTTTTTTTTTTTGGTTTTTTTTTATACTAGCATTGAGCACTCTTATAATGTATCTTTTTTATTTTATTTTTTTATTGCTGTGCATCCCTAATACATTGCTAATATTAAAAGGTCAGTCAACAGCAGGCTGGATACATTTTTCATGGTTTCCTATACAGGAATAGGACCGGTCAGTAGGAACTACTCACCTCGCCAGGGTTAATATAGATGCCAACCAGGCCGGACTGGTACTGACATTTGAGAACGCTCAGTACCATCCGGCTTCACACCCATGCGGCTCCGCACCCTTCCCCCCAGATTGAGGACGCCAATGCTGTTAACTGTTTTGCAATAGATATGGCCCACGGGCGGACCGGCTGATCTGACATCTGCCAGATTTGCCCATTGGTGGCTTTGGATGCCAGGCATGGTGGTGCCTGCCTGCAGTGCTCCAGTTAGTCATGGTGTAGTCCTCCCTATTTCTGGACTTGTTGGGTACCAGGGGCTCCACGTTATAATGCACAGGGCCATGTCCGGTAACTTCCCGCACATAACTTTTCCTGTTTATCTGGTTGTATCTTCTGTCAGAGCCTCGAAACTTCTCATATGCCAGAAGTTATTACAGGTTAATCATATTCAAGTATCTGGAATACAGACTGTTCCAGGAGTGGTGGGAAACGTCTGTCCTTACAGATCAGGGCGATCAACAGCTTGTTTAAATTGCCAGTGTTCCTAAGAATGCTCACACAAAATGATCTTCCATTTTAAAGGCACCTTGTAAACTTTGATCTTATTAAATAAAAAAAAAACTTTCTCCACTTATGAGCCTCTTCTCTCCCTCCAAACAAATCGACCAGGACTGCCAGCTCCTTTAAAGGAACAAATTACAGCTGCTATTGAAGTCGAAGGAGAGGGGAGGAACTGAGGGAGGCAGAGAGGGATCCACTAATTGTGCTTCAGCTTTCCAGTAAGGGTTTTATTTCACCCCAGATCTGGATGTACTGCAAAATAATATCCACAATCAGTCAAGAAAGCAGGAGTCCCTCATGTCTGTGTGTGCTGTGTATGGGAGACACCATAGAAGCTGGTTTCCACCCACCAGCTCAGAGACAACTAAAGCCTAGATAGAACCCTGCAGAGGGGAAACGGGTGGAAAATGCAGGATACAAGTCACAAAAGGGTGAGAAATAGTGGAGAGCTCCTTCTGAGAAATTACTTGAAGTGACAGTTTTATAGCATATAATCAGAATTGTGGTTTGTAGAGAAAAACTCTGCCTAGCACTCTGATTCCTGCTTTTTCTCCAGGGCTGAATTCAGACTTTGGTCATTCAGCATTTTTGTTTTTTGTTTTTTTGTTTTTGGTTTTTTTTTTTGACACATTACTGTAATATCCAACTGAAATACAGAAGTTTAGCTGCAATTTTGCAAAAAAAATCTCACACACTCAGAGTACAGAGGCAGTAGATGTCTTTCCTTGTCCATACTCCTCTCTGTGCACGCTCTGACGTGAGCTATGACCTCCTGCCCTCCACACCTCTCGGCCATCTTCTGAATGATCGGTTGTGTCTCAAGATCTGCAACTTTTTAAAGTGCTGCAATATATATATAAAATATAAAAGCCTGCAATAATTATGTATATTAATATGCATTGCATAAAAGTTGGGTCACTCTTTACATTTTGGCAACCTTTATTGGACTTATGGTCAGCCCTGGTGTATAGAACTTCAGTCTTGTTAAATCTCACCCTCCCAGCTAACACATCCAGTAATCATCCATCAGAATGGATCCAGCAGTGATCCATTCTGCAAACACAACTTGTTTGTGCATTTTGAAAATATTGATTTTTGCAGGATTTTTTTTTTTTTTTTGTTACATGGAAGTCTATGGAAAACTGATCATTAACTGATCCCTATCTAGCTTGTCTGTTTTGTAAAGGATCCACTTTTTTCTTACTGGATCTGTTACAAACGGAAGATAAATAGGAGACCGAGAGAGGGTCCGAGAGTCCGAGAGAGAGAGATCGAGAGATCGATCCAATGTTTCAAGCCATGTTTTGTAGCAAACCGGATCCTTCAAGCCGCATACATCCGCAACTGTGAAAACCGGATCCGGCGTCCATTGAAATACATTGTAGCTACTGCCGCAATGTACAGGATCCGGTGAGATGCAGTTTTTGAACGGAGGCAAAAAATGCAACATCTGTTTTTGATAAAGGGTAAAAAACTGCAACTCACCGCATCCTGACACTGCCGCATGCAAACGCATGTTGCCGCAAGTCCATTGACATTGCATTGAACGTATCCGGTAACATGCGTTTTGCGTTTTTTTTGCCGACCGGCAAGAAAACGCTGATGTGAAACCAGCGTAACTGATCTGTTTTCCATAGATTCCCAGATCCAGCAAAAATATTTTTTTATTTTTTTTTATTTTTTTATTTATTTTTTTTTTAAACCAACCAAAACTTGCACTTGCAGAACTTTTTTTTTGCCAAAAGATTGTTGCTGGATTCGATCTAAAGGAGGAATATTAAATATTAAACGTGTGAATTGCTATCCAGAGAAGTCATTAAGTTTTTTTTGTTATTTTTTTTTTTTTTTGCTTGTCTGATGTAGATTGCAGGGACTTGCAGTTCCATAGTTGGTCGAGGAAGAAAAATATTTAATATTAAAAAATCTAAAAATTTATTGTGATTTTAATGTAATAGATGTATTTGAACTTTAATCAAATTGTTTATGGAACAGAGAAAAATAAAAAGCAGATGACAATGCAGAAGAAAAATCATCCAATTCCGCCCCCACCTCCCTGCTTTGAGGTCCCATGACTTCTGTGCGCCCCTGGTTGTCACTCATCTGTCCCAGAGGCTGAATCCTCCATATCAGATGATGATGGCACCTGGGGTGTCACCTGATGGATGCAGCTCTGCGGATGATGAGACATGTGTGGCTGTAATGTGCAGCTCCTCTCCTCTCCACCCTGCTCCTGTGACGCAGGGGACAACTCCTACCCCCTCTGTGCTGCCCATTGGTCGGATTTAGAGGATGTGTCCTATATAAAGCCAGACATAGTCATCTGGGGAAGGAGCAGACACCAGTGAGGTAAGGGGGGACGATGCTGCAGCTCTAGTCTTCCATGTCACACTTCTGTTTCCCTCTTTCCTTTCTTCTATGAATGACTGCAGTGCACCTCTCCTGTCTGCATGGATGTAGTGAACTGTCCCTTTAATTGCTGCTGCATTAATATAGCAGAGCTGAATGTGCACTGGTGGTTAATGCTGTCAACCCCCCCCCCCCACCCCCCAACAACCCATCACTGGGATATAAGGGGCTGCACCCTCTGGGGTGTGATTGGGGTGTAGGGTGCAGATCCATCTAAATCTCATCCCACCTTTTATCAAGGGCATCTAATACAATACTGCAGACTCGGCTCTGCTACATTCGATGAGACTTCCCTAAAATCTGCAGTTATGGTCCCAGTATTTGCTCATATGGACATAGTTGATTGTTGCTTTGGATATGGACATGTGCTGATCCCATTGACTCCGGACCTTGCTCCTCCTATAGATCCTCCTGTCCAGAAATAGCTGGGACCTGATCCTCTTATAGACCCGGCTGTCACCTAGACCTTTAATGGTATATTTACTAGAAAGTGTTCCCTTCCCAGCCCTGTGGCGTCTGGGGGTCTCTGGTGGCTTCTGTATTGGATTTATAGATTTGGGATTTTGTGCCATCTATATCGGGGGGCGGCTGAGCTCACAATGCGATGGTGATATATTTTACTAGGCATTTCGGAAATGAATTTGCCCAATCAGCCGCACACTGACAACTCCTAGTAATTATCTCCGGGATGTGTCACGGGTGACTACAATGGAGCCGCACTGTAATTATCACCCGGGACGAGGTGTCTAATTCTAGAGGTTTCCCATCTTGCGCAAATATGTAAAGAAGAAATTCTGCAACTCCCGGCTTCAGATCTTCTTTGCTTGATATCAGTGAATGGGATCTTCCTATTTACACCCAGGGAATCCCAGGGGGGGACATATTGGTGCAATCTGTACAGCCACACAGGGGCCCGAGAGCTCAGGGGTCACGTCTGTGAAGGTAGCCTGGGCTATAGATTTGTTTGTGCAAACGTAATAAGATTGTCTGTGTATGTAAATAATCAAAATATAGATGTAGTTGCATAATAATCTGTGCGTCTATAGGACAATTGCACAGACGCCATAATATGATTCTAAGCTGTATGGTCAAGAAAGAGTTAACCAAGGACAAATGTACAAATAACGAACAGAGAAAGTATTTATGCTAATCAGTAGTTTCACACAAAGGAGGAATGTGTTATCGTGGGATGAAATGTGGGTTTCTACGTCCCTACGCACCTCCCTGTACTGTTTCGATGCGAGAGAAAAGACCGATTGATACTTTTGTACATGTCTGAAGGTTGAAATGTAATACCAAAATCTGAGCTATAGCATACACGAGTTCAGACGCAAGCCTGGACTCAATTAGAGAACATGTCCTCTGTTCATTATTGAGTCTCATTATATCTCCGCAGATGCCTAATTTGGCCCCGTGCCTCTGTTGCCCTGAACAAGGACTCCATTAGCAGCCTTACCCAAATTTCTCCCTTGACAAATCCACCTCCAAAGCCAGAGGAATTGTGTTATCAGCTATTGGACTGGGCCCATACGCCATATATTGTGCCACCACTGCTGAACCCTCCCCAGCCAATACTCCATACAGTTTGCTACAATTGTATCCACCCCAAACCATTCATGAATCTGCAGTGATACATTGTAGCAAACTATTATTGGAAGGAGGACTATATGATCTGTAGACACCTCTATACAATGAGGAATATTAGGTCTGTACAACGTTTCATTCACTGACAGCAAGCAGAGGCGATTTTATTATTAATGAAATGACACAATGGATGTTAGAAAATTGTGGAACTTCTCATTTTTGTTTACTAATACAGTGGAATCTTTACATGATGATTTCTACATCTGCTGTCTCCATTGTGTGGTCTAGACTGTTACTAGAAAGGAACTTTTAGCATAGACTAGTTACGGGTACTGGGCACCTGAGCATGGTAGTGCCCGCTCATCACTAGTTACTAGTACTGAGCACCCGAGCATGGTAGTGCCCGCTCATCACTAGTTACTAGTACAGAGCACCCGAGCATGGTAGTGCCCGCTCATCACTAGTTACCAGTACTGAGCACCCGAGCATGGTAGTGCCCGCTCATCACTAGTTACGAGTACCGAGCATGGTAGTGTCCGCTCATCACTAGTTACGAGTACCGAGCATGGTAGTGCCCGCTCATCACTAGTTACTAGTACTGATCATCTGAGCATGGTAGTGCCCGCTCATCACTAGTTACCAGTACTGAGCACCCGAGCATGGTAGTGCCCGCTCATCACTAGTTACTAGTACTGAGCTCCTGAGCATGGTAGTGCCCGCTAATCACTAGTTACGAGTACTGAGTACCTGAGCATGGTAGTGCCCGCTCATCACTAGTTACGAGTACCGAGCATGGTAGTGCCCGCTCATCACTAGTTACGAGTGCCGAGCATGGTAGTGCCCGCTCATCACTAGTTACTAGTACTGATCACCTGAGCATGGTAGTGCCCGCTCATCACTAGTTACCAGTACTGAGCACCTGAGCATGGTAGTGCCCGCTCATCACTAGTAATAAGGTGTCCAGGAATAATAGTCACATTTTCCTCTCTGCTGTATGAGCTGATGTTGCCAGGACAAAGTGAAATGAGGTTTTCTGAGGCTGTGATCCTCTGCATGGCGACTTTCCAATTGCCACGCTAGCAAGCTGAGACATAAGCAGGGGGCTTCCTAATCCACACATTAACTGTTCAGCTGCCAAGTGCTTGCATTCTGAACATACCGCATTCTCCTCATCCTGCAACCATAACGTACCCCATCTAATCTAAGAAAATGAAGAGATGTCTGATATCGGAGCCTCTCCTGGTCCGGATATGATCATAACATACAGGGTTACTCTTCCCCCTAAATGCACGGGGACGGCAGATACTTGTTGTAAACAAGTTTTGCAGCCCTGAATTCGGCAGTAATTATCTGGGAGTGCCTACATTTTTTTTTTTTTAGCACCTTTTTTGGCATAGATTCCATGTTTCTATTAAAATTTTAACTCCGATCCCAAAACCGCCCCCCTCCCATATATAATATTAAAAAACTAAAATAAAACAAAAATTGAAAAAAAAAAAAAAAAAAATATATATATATATATATATATATATATATATATATATATATATATATATATATATATATATATATTTAATTTATAAAATATTATTTAATATATTTAAAACCCTTTCTTCGGTCATTAACCCCCATGTGTCTGTCCCTTTTCTTTCAGAGATGCCTGTTGTGCGGACGTTAGCGAGGACGGTGAAGCGGGTGCTGCAGAGCCCGGTGTGCGGATGCCAGGCTGTCACCTCCGTCCGTTTCATTGGCTTTTCACCCCGTCAGGTGACGTCCGATGCCAGCTTCCACTCGGTGTCCTTCTCGGAGGCTGCCCACCCTCGGGTGCTGATCACTGGTGAGGTTCTTGGATCTTGCCCGGCATGTCTCTCCTTCTTCTGCCACATCCTTATCACTTCTCCTGTCCAATTTCTTGTTTTTTCACATCAGCAAACCTCTCTCTCCCCTACCTTTCACTTATGTCCTCATCCATCGTAGTGGGGGCAGAGACCCTGATTCCAGTGATGTATCACTTAGTTTCCTGGGTGCAGCAGTTCTGACAATCAGTTTTCTCTGCTGCAGATGTAACAGCTCAGAATGCGGAGCTGTGTATTACCCTACCCACACCACTGATTAGCAGCTTTCTGAGTACATTGACAGCTCATAATCCGTGGTTGGACCAGGAGGCACAAGACACCTACCAATGTAGTGATAAACACCTGCTGATAAAACACTGATATTATTCAAATTGCAAAATACTGCAGAGTAAGTGACACATTATTCTAATCAGAAACTCAGCCCCTAAATCATGCTGCTCTCAGATTACATAGCAAAAACCTGCTGACAGATTCAATTTCCTTCAATTAATCATTAACTCTCAATTGTTTTTCAGAGCTTGGGTTGGGAGATCTGGGTTTTGTGATCTGTGATCTTATTTCCCTGTTATCTCCTGTCTGTTACTTGCATATTGTCCTTCTTCTTCTTCTTCTTCCTTTTTTTTTTTTTTTTCTGCCTCTACATTCTGACCTTTGCTTTCCTGCTGTCCCTCCTGCATTGTCTTCCTTTTTCTTGACTCTCCACACCTCCCCTGCATTGTTTTCCTATTGTCTCTTTTGCCTTTTTACTTTCATACTTTTTCTACTTTTTGCCTTTCTCTGTATATTTCCTTACATTTTGACCTATCTATTCTTTGTGTTGTGCCGTCTCGGCTACCTTTCCTGCCTTTTTTTTTTTTTTTCTTTTTCTCTTTTCTCTTTTTGGTTTTCCTCCAAGTGTCTCCCCTGCTTTATGCCTTCTGTATCATTCCTGCCTTTCACTCCTCTTCTTCTTTTTTTTTTTTTCTTTTTTTTTTTTTTCAAAAGCGCACCAATCACGAGGATTTTCCTATATAACCTACAGCCAGTGCTATACTGGCATTATCAGGCTGATTCCCTACATACAGTTAGTGGTCAGCTCGGATGTTTAGGTTTTGAAACCCAAGAAAGTAAAGTTTATAAAATCAGCAGCTTCTTGAGTGACAGCAGCTGAGGATCAGATAATATATTCATAGTTATCCCCTCCCCCTGTTAGAATTAGCAGAAGTATTATACAAACGATTCACTATTTCACTTGCAGGACCTGTGAGGTCATAGGCATGTGATCAGAAGGGGTGGGGCCTCAGCCAATAGAATGTTGCTTCGTAGTATCAGCTATGTTGGCTGAGGCCCCGCCTCTTCTCCTCCTCTTCCTCTTCTTCCTCTTCCTCTTCACACATATACAGTATATCTCAGGCAGGTAATTGCTAACCACCTGCCTGTTCTACCTGGCGCAGGCTCAGGGTGTGATCACAGGCTGCTCCTGATGCCATTCGGCTACTACACGTCAACTGGGCAGCTCTTCTTTCTATGGGCTGCTCTGTTGTCAGGGCATAATTGCCAACGTCAAACTGACAGCCAGCTCCCCGCAGTTAGGTAGCAGGGACCTGACTGTCAATCAATATGACATTGGCAGCCACACAGACCCTGAGAGAAGTTGCTGCTCTATCAACTGGATGTTGGTGGAAGCCACAGAATTGCCGGGTGGGACAGCCGGCTGAGGCGGCGCCGGGTGGGACAGCCGGCTGAGGCGGCGCCGGGTGGGACAGCCGGCTGAGGCGGCGCCGGGTGGGACAGCCGGCTGAGGCGGCGCCGGGTGGGACAGCCGGCTGAGGCGGCGCCGGGTGGGACAGCCGGCTGAGGTGGCGCCGGGTGGGACAGCCGGCTGAGGCGGCGCCGGGTGGGACAGCCGGCTGAGGCGGCGCCGGGTGGGACAGCCGGCTGAGGCGGCGCCGGGTGGGACAGCCGGCTGAGGCGGCGCCGGGTGGGACAGCCGGCTGAGGCGGCGCCGGGTGGGACAGCCGGCTGAGCCGGGTAGAACAGGCAGGTAGTTGGTGGCTACCTGCTTGTCTTGAGGCACAGGACTTGAAGGGGTTGTCCATAACTTTCCCACACCCACCCACCCTGCCCAAACTACTCCCTAACAGCCGGGGGAACCTTCTTTTTCTCCTCCTCCATGCAGGCATAGATTTTTATTTTTTTAGTTGGGCAACTAGGGAAAATTTAGGAATCAGAAGTTCCTGACTGACCTCAGGGGTGAAGAAAAAAAGAATATATATATATATATTTCTTCACCCTTGAGTCAGTCTGGTTCTTCTGCTTCTTAATTTTGTCTTGTTGCCCAACTACAAATGGTCATGACTCATTTCCCACTTTTGAGCTCTGACTTTTTCACCGTGGTAGAGCAATCTACCGGCCTATGGATGACATCGCTGGTCATTGTAGACACCCGATAATCCTTCCATCACTTTACGCTTCTGCCCCTCGCTGTATGATGAATGTTTTCTTAACTCTTTAACGCTCGACCCTTTAGTTCCGCACACTCGGAATTCTGTGCTTTAAGATCTCCTAGGAAAGCAGATAGCCATGAGCTTGTAGGTCTGTCCTCAGCCATGACCTTGCGGGTGATGAGCACTCTACCTGCGGTCTTGGCACCTGCAGCTGATGTCCACTCACCGGGGAAGGGGGGGTCACATACTTAATGCTTGTGTCTTGTTTTACAGGAGGATTAGGTCAACTGGGAGTTGGACTCGCTAAACTACTGAGGTACGATCATTACACCCGCGCTATTAGTGCCCATCATTATATATGGCAGCCACTTGGGTTTGCAAACATGCAGTAATTATAGGCTGGTTTATTACACCGCACTTTTTGGGACTTTCTGTGACCAGCCCTACGTGGCATCACTTTTTTAGTCTCAACTGGTGGCAGAATGGGAGTTACTTTCTTTTAGAAACAGCGCCACATCTGTCTACAGGTTGTGTCTGGTATTGCACCTAAAGAGAAAGCAGACAAACTGCAATACCAGACATAACCTATAGACAGGTGTGGCGCTTTTGTGTCAGAGAAGTCAAGTTTTTAATCTTCTGCCGTCCCCTAAGGGTCTCTGTGATTAGACTTGAATGTACCATAGATCAATTCTTGCATTGCTGACTTTTTTGCAGTTTAGTCGGTGGCTGAGATTTTTCTTTCTTTGGTCACAGGAAACGTTTTGGTAACAGTAATGTGATCCTCTCCGACATCCGAAAACCTCCGGACAACGTGTTTTATAGTGGTAAGGATATAATGCATCTCCACAATACGGAATTATATGGGTCACGCTTCGGCATTAAAGGGGGGTCTGCTTTGGATGATCCCTTTTTGTTAGGAGGGTCTCTCAGTGCGGATT